>NW_016107324.1:2340211-2355305 GCF_001604975.1 Cebus imitator
GAGAGAGAGAGAGAGAGAGAGAGAATATATGTGTGTGTGTGTGTGTGTGTGTGTGTGTGTGTGTGTGTGTATGTGTGTGTCAGATGAGGAGCATGCACAGAGATGGGGCTTAGACAGCCAAAGATTATGATGAAGGGCTCTAGAAGTTCAAGAGTTTGGATTCAACTGTATAGGAGCTGTGGGAGCTGAAGACTTGTAAGTTGGAAAGTGATATGATTGGGTTTGTGTTTTAGAAATGCACTTAGGTGGTATTTTGAAACTGTATTCAAGGGGTAGTGGGCAGTAGGAAAGGACTCCAGGTGAGAAATAATGAAGGCATTTTATCTGAAATCATGTGCTTATTTACATATTATCTTTTTCTTAACAAATCTGATATTTGCCTTAAAAAGAGTAATGTGGAAAATGAGTAATACTAGAAATATAGGAAGGCAGCATTGTATGCTCGTGAGAGCAGTCTGTAATCAGACTCACCTGAACTAAAACATAAAAAAAATCACATTTCTGCTGTTTATTCATGGCAATTAACATATGCATTTTGAGAGCAAAGTGGGGAGTTGAGAAAGAGTCCTGAAGCTTCCTGCCTGTTTGAAGCTCTGCCACTTACTAGATAACAAGTGTGATGATGAATAATTACTTACCTGCTCTGAGACTCTACTTCCTGTAAACTGGTCTCTAAAATGAAGATGATAATACTACTTACCTGTACTGTTGCTACAACAGTTAGATGAGTTGGTAAAGCACTTAGAACAGTGTCTGACTCCTAGAGAATGCTTAATGTCTGTTGGCTACTATTTTCTATTACTTCTGAGCCTCAGCATTCTTTGCTGTAGAATGGCATTGCCCCTAATCATAGGGTGATATGACAGTTAGTCTATTCAAAATACTAAGTGCAGTTATTGGCATCTACTACATGCTCAAAAAATAGCAGCCATTATTAAATAATGTTATATTTTTAAAAAGAAACATATCTTCTGGGACTGGTTTCTGTATTGTCTCCATGTGAGGAAACGATATATTCTCCTTCTTTGGGATCCCTCATATCAAGCATGGCATTTGCAGGTATTTGGAATAGTTGAGGTTCTTAGTAATTACTTGTTCAGCTAATACTCAATGTGGGTAGGGTTTATGCCTGGGTGCCCCTGTGAGATGGTGAAGGATGGGAAAAAGACATAATCTGAGGTGTAAATTTGGAAGATTGATTACCTTTTAGGCAAGTAAGCCATTTTCCCACATTGATATGATTGAGGTTGTGAGTCTGAGCCAGCTCATCTGCTTCCAATCTTCATGTACTAGTTTATTTTACCACCTGCTAATTTGCAACATACACTGATACACTTTTATTTAGTGCCCTGGTATTCTCGGATCTTCTTATTGCTATGCCATTTACTGATTGTCGAGATCTATATCAGAGGAATGATTAAGGATGGTAAAACCCTATTCAGAAAACATTGGGCTTTTTGGCTGATTTATAAAAATATGGCAAGTAAAGAAACATGAAACTAACTGTGTTACCATGGACTATTTAACATCTTTAAGCTGCAGTTTCCTCATCTATGAAATGACACAATAATAATAAATATCTCATAAAGTTGCCATGAGGTGTAAACAAGCTATTGCTTGTAAAGTGCTTAGCAAAATGCATGGCATATAGTAGGTGCTTAATAAATATCAACTACATTTAAAATTATTACTCCTCCATTCTAAAAGTCTACTTTAATATTGCCTGTGTCATAAATTGGGAATGTTGTATTGCTGTCTGGATTTTTTTTATTGGCACAATCTTTTCATACTGCTGTGCCTGCTTCCATTATTACAATAAGCTAAACATGTTTTGATTTAGCTTTGGTTTCTAAATATAATATGTATCTGTTAAAAGCCATTAAATGGCACATTTAAGATTTATGCATTTAGGTTGTATATAAATTTTACTTTAAAAAGAGCCAAAAGCAAATATGAACTCTAGTTAATGATATGAATGCTGAAGTGTTTATAGGAAGTGTATTGTATCTGCAACTTACTTTGAAGTACATAAAAATAAGATGGTTTTTTGAAGGATAGATTCAGAAAAGTAAATATAGTAACATGCTGATTGTAGAGTCTAGGCGATAGGTGTTCACTGTATAGTTCTTCCAGCTTTCCCGTCTTTGTGATAAATTTTATAACATAAAGTTGGGGGGAAAAGGAAGCAAATATTTATTTAGTTTTTACTGTATACAAATAACTCTGCCAGATTCTAGAAGAAATACAAAGAAGTGTATGGTACTGCCCTTGTGTTAAAGTTGATTATACCAATTGGGTCATTTTTGTTGTATCCAACTGGACTAGTTTGTTTTCTGTTGCTTATAACAGAATGCTTGAAACAAGGTAGTTTATAAAGAAAAGGAATTTACTTCTTACAGTTTTGAAGGATGAGTTGAAGGTCAAGGGATGGCATCTGGTGAGTGCCTTCTTGCTAGAGGGGACTCTCTGCAGAATTCCAAGGTGACACAGAGTGTAACATGGGGAGAGCATGGAGCATGCTAACATGCTACCTCAGGTCTCCCTTCCTCTTCTTATAAAGCCACCAGCTCCCCTCCCCTGATAAACCATTAATCCATGAATCTGTTAGTCCATGAATAGAGTAATGCATTCCTGAGGGTGGAGTGCTTGTGATCCAATTAGCTTTCAAAGTTCCCACCTTTCAGTACTGACACACGGGGGATTAAGTTTCAAAATGAGTTTTGGAGGGAACGAATATTCAACCCACAGTATCAACTAAATCAGTTGAAGGAGTAGTGGGAGAAAATACTTGGGGAACATAGCACCAGCTCCGAGAGCTGACTTTTCTTCAAGCCCAGCTGCTGAAATGGCCCGCTGTCACCTTCAAACCACTTTACCTAGTAACTCCTGAAACAACCTGCCATGACTCCAAGACTAATTTTACATACGGCCACCAGTTACCAGTCAGATCTTGGTCGCCCCCCAAAGCTCCTCTAATGCCAAGGAGCTTTTCAAAATAAAATGTACCATTTCTCTTTCTAATAGAACCTCCAACCTTCTCTTTGTTCATAGGACATACTGAAGACCATCCTGGTCCATGTGTGTGTTCTGAATTGCAATTCTGAGATTTCCAAACAAACAAAAAAGTTAGAGATTTATCTCTGTATTTTATGTTGACTATGACACCTGTCTTAAGGAACTCACAGGCTGGTTGAGGAAGATGAGACTTTTTTAAACATTTGCAAAAACTAAAAGGTAATATATGAAATAAACTATGAGGACTAGAATTTCCAGTCTGTGACTTACACTTCCCCAGCAGTTGGAGAGCTAGTACCAAAGGTCTGCAAATTCAAAAGCTTTGTCTGTAGGGTGAGGAAATTAACAGGCCAAATATATATTTAACTCATTAACATATTGACATTCTGTTATGTTTATTAAAATGCACATTTTTTGTCTACAGATTCACAGTAGGTTTTTGTCATACACTTAATCAACAGATTAAAAATAAACTCTCATTTGGGTTCTGAAATATTTTGGTGTTAGAAAGAGGGCTTCATTCTCAGGAAGGTTAGAAGCCACGGATCTGAACAAAAGTGCTCTCAGAGTACAGAAGAAAGAGCTCTTCAGCTTGCTAAGGTCTGGCCAGGCTTCAAGGAGGAGGTGGAATCTGAGCTGAGTATTGGGAAATGGGTAGAATTTGAATAGGTGGAGAAGAAATGGAATGCATTCTAAATGAGGAAACAATAGGAACAAAGATAGGGTAGTTTGGGAGACTGTGGGAAGACCAGTTTAGCTGAAGAAGGAATTGATGATAGATAAGGTTGGAAGGATCAGTTGTAGCCAAACTGTGGAGGACCCTGAATGGTAAGCTAAGGAATTTGGACTTCATCCTGAGGCCAGTAGAGAAGCCACTGAATATTTTGAGCAAGGGACTGATACAGTGGAAGTGTTTCTGGTATTAATCTGACAGCAGTTGCAAGGATGGATTGGACTGGGGGAGAGATGAACATTAGTGTGGACACTCATGTAATCAGCCCAGATTGTATGTGTTGGAAAACTGAGCTGTGTGGCAAGAATGAGTTGTAAAACATAAAGGAACATGGAGTTGTAAAAGACATTTCAAAGGAGCAGTTGCAATTTACCATATATTATTTCTTTTACAAAAAAAAGTCAGTTAGTCTAGACGTCCCTGTAAGTCATTGCACATGCTGACATTAATATATGCTGTACTTTCCATGAATAGCAGGTTTTGAAATGGATTAATATTTCTTCTTGGCCATGTATACCCTTAAATTCAAGTTTAGTCTGCATGTGTTTATTTGGTTTTCTTAAGATTATACCAGGTGTGATATTTTGAAGAACTGTTTCTTTCTGCCCTCCTTTAAGATAAAGAAGACGACCTTAACTTTACTCTTTGGAGAGATAATGATCATATGCCCACTATATAGCCAATCCAAACATAAAGGAATGTTTTGGTTTCTAAATCGGAATTAACTAAAGAAAAAACATTTAGTTCATGGATATATGCACTTTTAGATGAAGCAGAAATAATCAAATGGATGCTTATTTAATTAATTCAATCATGCATTTAGACTGAGATGTCAAATATATAAATTAGCAGCATTGCTGTTTTCCACATTCATATTTTATGCAACAATTTTATTCTCTTCACATCTTTCTCGATGCCCCGTTTTAAATCATTTGACATAGTTTCTAAAAACACATCTCTACTTATGCCTTATGGTTCGAGAAAGAGACTCATTAAATCTGTGAGTGATACTGTCATTGAATCCTACCCATAACATAACATTACATGGTTGTGCTTTGCTGATCCTCTGCAGCATAATTGTGTTGCTTTATAAAGGATTCTTTTAAGGCTTATTTGCAGCAATACCCAACATTTGCTCCTGTGCGGTAGTGTCCCATGAATTATTATAAATTTATGGAAATTGATTTACCTTTCTTTTTACTGATTCAGGTGGGATTCTCTCTAAAAATACAAAAATTTCAGTAATTGATAGTTTATGTTAACATGTCTTCTTCAAATAGTACCTTTTTCAAAATAACATAACTGACACATGTCCTATAAATGAGACACTTTGCAAGAAACTGCATATCAGTAGACTGATGATTTAGAATGAATAAAATGACATCTTGATTTTAGCATAAACAGTGTTTTTCATTGTCTCGTGCAATGTGCCTAGTAGTATGAAGTTAGTTGTAACCTGTTTTTTAAGTCAGTTTATCTTTATCCATTCCCTCAATAAATACTGAGTTCCAACTGCAAGCCAAACATTGGACTAAGTTCTGTAGAGATGCAATCATGTAAATTAAAAAAAAAAAAATGTAGCTGAGTTTTTTTGGTCTTAGAGAATCTTTTTAGGTCATGAAGCAGTTTATCATATATTGAAATGGATAAGACTTTCTGTAAAATGAGGTAGATATATATTCTAAAGGAGGTACAAATACAGACATAGTTCAAGGAATAAGAAACCACCCCTAATACTTACTAGATCAGAGAAGACTTAAGGAAACAGGTGGGATTTTAGTTGAACCTTGAAGAAACTGTGGGATTTAGTCATGTGTAAAATTTGTAGAATATTCAATGTCAGAGGGAAGAGTACTACAAAACTGTAGATTCGAGGAAACATTAAACATCTTAGGAGGCCCGTTGGTTTAAGTAATGCCCAATGTATGGAAAGATGATTCTTTATAAATGGGGATAATTGTGTCACATAAGAAAGTTGGGACTATTAGATAGATAATGTATTTTTTCAGTACTCTTATATTCTTGCAGATTACTCTCTGTTATGCAAATATAAAGTTTATGAAAGAAACGAAATAGAAAATAAAGCCAAAAAAAAAAAAAGAAAGAAAAAAGAAAAGCTCTGTGTCAGAGTATGGGGGGTCTTTAAATACATGATTAGGGATTGGTAGCTTAATTCAGAAGAAAGTGGAGAGCCTGCTGAAGACCCCAGAGCCAGGGGTGACTCATGCTCATCTAAATTATAAAAAGATGAATATCTGTTTCCGAAGCAGAGAGAATAGAGGCTGAAAGTCCAATTTGCTAACTTTCACAAGAGAAGAGGCAGAAGGTAATATAGGATAGTGACTGTGAAATTAGGAAGAAGAGGTTTATAAAATGTAAGAGTGGTGAAAATTATAGACTGTGGCCAGGACAGAAATGATTGTGAGAGAAAATTCAGACAAGTAAGAAGGAGGTGAAATTATAGAACCACAGAGTAGACGAAGGAACAAAACCTGGAGAAAAATGAATACATGGAGAAAAAGAGAACTATTGCTGTGTGTCATTGAATAATGATTTTTTAAAAAGTGTCAAGGAATAAGGCTCATTCTACAGAATTGAGGAAAATTAGAATAAGGAAGAGTTTCTATTGGGCAATTGGGAAAGTCTTATTGACCCTGCTCAAGGATAGGAAACTTCCATTGAAATTAATCCATGAAAAACTGGGAAATGTTGCAGGAAGATGAAGGATTTAATGCAACATCAACATTCTTTAGAAAATAGTTGGTGCGGAAGTGCCAAACATGGTGGGGGATGAGGTATGTCTCAGGAGCTTAAGGAACGTGGAAAAAACTCAGTGGAAGCTGTTTCAGACAGTTGTCAAGAGATGGAAAATGGGGACTGGCAAGCAACAGGGTGGCTCAAAAGAATAAAGACAGAACACAACTAAGTGGACTTGGCCAGCATGCTGTGATCTGTTCTGCTATATTCATCCATCTGGAACAGCAGCAGGACAGTGAACAATGAGAGATTGCCCATCCTGAGATTAAAATTTGGCAAAAAAGAAAAAAGATGCTAGGAGAAATGAGAGCACACAGCATCTTAGGATGGTGCTAGACATGACTGGCTCTGGGATCCAGGCTAGGAAAGGGAGGCTGTGAAGCAAGAGTGGGAGAATAGATAAGGATTTGGAAAGATGGGGTGTCCTGATGAGGAGTCATAGCAAGTAAGTGTATGAATGAGGTGAAAGGTGATATTTCGAGGAGGTAATGAAATTCCAGGCATGGGTGCAGTTGAACATTTTAATAACTAAAATTGAATGAATGTAAGCCTTGTCGAAGTGGAAGAGATGACGGAATCATAAAGAATGGGAGAAGGATGATGAACTGAGTTTTTGAAGTCTGTGCGTAAATATAGTATGAAACAAAACTAAAAGGAAGACTGAGTTTGTGCCAAGCAAAGACAAGCTGTGCTTATTCTAACAGTTTGAGAAAAGTGGTAAGACGAGCTTAGATGCTGCTTGGGAGGGACTGCAGCTTGCCCAGGCTGCTGACTTCCCTTCATGTTGCAGTGTGAATTCTTTATGATACACAGGCTGGCTCTTAGTACAGCAGGCAGAACTGTCCTTTGTGGGTAAACTTGCTTTAAAACAGCCCACTTAATTTATGGTGAAAAAATATAACAAATTTAATGGACTGAATATTTGTTTCTTCTGAACAGTCTGTCATCTTCTGCATCTGCAGAAGTCTGCATGACTGCAACCTTCAAAGTATAACCAGAAGTTGCTTGATGAGCATGTAATCATGATGTGATGGGTTAGTGGCATGATATTGATAGCTTATGTCACCAAGCTCCAATGGTCTGATAGATGAATCCACACTAAAATTTATGATGAGGAAAGATGGGTTTCTCATTATTATGGGCCAGCCTCCCCTAAAGAATGCCAGAAAAAGATGGCTACATTTTCTCCTGGAATTCTTGATCACAATTGCCATATACGCCAGTCTTCTTTTAGCCTCTTTCTTCAGAAAGTATACACTGCCTTGTAATGACCAATAAATAAGTTTTTTTCTTATAACCACAATTTGGTTATTTTCTAATCAAATTGTATTTCTTTCTATATGTGAAGGTCCTGCCTTCTTGAGTTATTTCCAAGTTACCTTGCTTGATTTTGGCTCCCTTGAAGGGTAGCCTCATGGCTGATCTTAGACACCTCCCTTCACTTTGGATTCTTCTAACTTTCTTTTAAAAGGGCAGCTTAACTTTACTGTGAAGTTCATGGTACATTTGGAACCCAGTTATCTGTATCTTAAGAAAAGCTTTGATTTGTCGTAAAGAGACACTATGGTGATAGAGTGACTATAAAAGCATGGGCCCTGGACTTAACACAGTGCGGAATGATTTCGAAGCATTTATCCTTTTTTATTCTCACCTTAGTATTCACCCACACTTACAGATGAGGAAGCTGAGGCATACAGAAGTTAACTAACCTCCAGATTCATACAGCTAAATGCAAAGCTAAACTGAAATTCAACTGATAATTCCAAAGCTGGTGCTTATAATTGTTTATTAAATATCGCTGCTGGTATTTTTCCCTAGGAGAAAGGAGGAAGGCATTCAGCCCATCAGAGATAGAATATTGCTACTGCTGCTTTTAATGGTGATGAATATAGTTTTAGCTCCTACTTTAAACCAGGTACTTTATATACATTTTAATAAGTTCTTATTTTATTCTTGTAATGTAGATATAATTTTTAAAAATTTTTACATGGAGATAATTAGGATCAAGGAGATTAAATAACTTTAGAAAGCCTTATAGCAGGTAACTAGATTCTCTGACTTGAAGACTAAAGCTCAAAGGCATTGATGGAAGGAAGACTGTGTCATGTCTAGAGAGTAGCAAGTTTCCCAGCATTGCTCAGGCCTACAGTGAATGGCCAAGTGAAGGAGTTGGTAGAACAGGGAGATATAAGGGATAAAGGGCATTTTTTGCATATTTTTAAAGGAGGAATAGATTTTTAAGGATCACATGGAAGATTGGGAACTTAGAGTAGTAGAAAAAGAGGCTCATGTGGTGACAAAAGAGAACAAAATTTGCTGTTTTCTAATAGACTGGAGTCATACAATGAGTAGTATGGTGGAGATAAACTAATTCTTGTTATTTAGAGGTGAAGAGATCATTCATAGTTTTTCCTTTGTAGATGGGTGGCTTAGATGGGATAGTTGTTCTCAGATGTTACAGTACCTTAAAACCTCTAAGACCAAGAAAACTCAGTGTATGTTTTTAAATTCAAAGCCTTGGAGAGATGCTCTATTACGTCATCTACAGCATATTTATAAATGTGGTGCTGCTAGTGGGAATGAGATGGATACAATTTTGGTGGCCAGAGATTATTCTTGTCTTTTTACCTCTCTGGTGGGTGTATGTCTGGCTATAACCAAGCCAGAAGTAGTCTCTGTTTCTTTGGCTTTCGTTCAGAAACTATTTTACATTACAATAAATCACCAGACTTTAGCATGGGGTCCCTAGTGATCAAAGTATTCAATTACAGTACTTGATAAAATCATGAATGTCCTGGTAGTTATTTTATGTACATCCTCTTCTCCTCAACAGTGAGCCTTTTAAAAAACTGGGTTCATTGGGAAAAGGGAGTCTTTATTCCTTAGTGTATAGATGGGTATGTTTGAACAATGGTGAAAAGCAGTGTTATTGGGGCCTAAAAGTATCCTCTTCCTTTCCTTTCTAATCTTTTTGCCTAGTTTTAATGGATTTCAAGTATAATTGAATGTGCCTCTTGGGAGTGAGGGCTGCATTCGATTAAGCTAATCATATGGAGACTAGCTGGTGTCACTTTTAGGGGTACAGGAATAGGAGTGGTTTTGGTATAGTTAAGCTTTCACAAAGTAATTCCATCTACAGAATCTGTTGACTCATAGACCTTAGATTTGACAAAGACTTGGAAGTAATCTTGATTGACATCTCACACAGTGGAACCATTTTTTCTTCACATTGTTTCCTGACAGTTGGGCATGAAACTTCTATGTGAGAACTTCCAGCAAGTTCACTAAGCTGGGAGCCCTAAGACTGTAGGAGGGCAGGGACTTTGCTTTCCACTCTCTCCCCAGTGTGTGGCACTGTGCCCCAGCAGCCTTGTTGTGGTGTAGCTTATACTATTGAAAAATCTCACTTAATACCATTTCTTCAAGCTTTAGTCAGGGGCCTTGGAGTCAAAACTTCCCAAATGAAATCTTATTTCTACCCCTTACTGTGGGTCTTTGGGTGACTTCTCTGGTTTTAATGTGTGCTTGGGAAACAAGAAGATAATACTGACAAGAGAGTTTGTCTATTCTGAGACCTATTTGTAGAGTTGTTTAAAAGGATGAATTATGCTGTCTGTAAATAACTGACCCATAGTAGACACTTTACAAGACCTGTTTCCATGGCACCTAATTCTAATCTTTTGCTTAGCATGTATTTGATTCTGAGTTCAGAATCTCAGTGGTGATCTGTCTGGCAGAGAGTGAAATAGAACGATTGCTTTATGTGTATGGGGCATTATATGAGATTTTTTTGTGTGTGCATTTTTTAAGGAGGTAAGGCATGATGTGGACAGCTAAGTAGGAAACTTGGAAGCTGTGCAGTATCAGCCTTTTCTGAAACGATGTAATGGTGATGAAAAGCAAAATCATTAGGTTGTCTGGTGGCATGGAGAGAGAAGGGAAATACAGGCTTATGTCAGAATTTTTTTTAGCATCAACAAAGACTTCTAAACCCAAAACAACTGACAGAAAAGTGAAAACTTCAGTTACAACTTCAGTTACACCATTGTTTGGTCTACATTAAAACAATCAAACAGTGATTTCCATTAGCCTCACGGTTGTTGTTTTCTTCCGAAGCTTGTTTAGAAGTCATCTGAATAATTATTTTTTTTAAAAAGTGACCATCTGATGTGTGTGTTTATAATGCTTACTTTAAAACTACTCATTATGCATTGGTAGAGTATTTGAAGATCCAGAAGTTGTGAGAATTTGTCCTTTTCCTGGTGTTTATAACAGACTGGTGATGTTGAGAGAAGGAAAAGCTGCATTTTCTCCATCATCTTTTCCCACTTCCCAATGTATTTACTTTATAAGAGAGTCCTCCCCAAATATTCTCTTGTGGGAGCCTTTGTTTTAGGAAGCATGTCACTGATGTTTAGGTATCCCTTAAAATCTTACTGCACTCTTTCTGAAAATCTGTTACTAGGGAATAAAGACCTTCCACAAAGCAGGGTAGGCGAATTCTGATGATGGCACTCACCAGTAGTTTCTAAGGGAAACAACAATACTATCTCATCATTAAAATAAATAAATAAATATATTTATTTATTTATATTATTTATATATTTATATTATATATTATATATAAATATGTATTATATTTATTTATAATATATAATATATAAATACATATTATATAATATAAATATATTATTAATTATTAAATTATATATTATATATAAATATATAACATATAAATATATATTGTTATATATAAATATATAAATGTATATTATATATATTTATATTTATTTATATATATTTATTTTAATGACAAGGTAGCATTGTTGTGTGTGTGTGTGTGTGTGTGTGTGTATATATATATATATATATATATATATATGTATATATATAAAACTATATCTGTTTGGTAGGGGCACAATAATACTGTCACCCTATCAGGGGAGTAGATTGCTTTAGAGAATCTATAACATAAATCCAAAAGTTATCCCACAGCACAAAGGGACTTGACCAAAGATCATGTATGTATTTCATGAACTGTCTGCTATCCATATTATTTTGAAATAGAAAATTTTGTTTCTGCTCATTTAGATTTAGTATGTTTTTGGTATGAAGCATATGTAAAATATTGATGAATTGGCAGTCAGATATGGTTGGGTGGTGATGATGGTGCATTAAATCAAGCCCTCTGTTTTTTAGCCATGCTGGAGAAACCAGAAAGTAAGTGTGTATGTGGTAGGGGGGATGCTTCCCGTGAGCATCAGGAAGAGCTGCTGGTGTTGATGCCCACTTCCTTCCCACTTCCTCACATCTTTCTGTTCTATCCCTTTGACTCTGTTTGACCAAGTAACAGATTTTTCCACAACCCCAGGAAATAATTTCATATCACATCATGTAGATTTTGAGAGGTGATTTAATCATTAGTAATTCAGTAAATATGTAAGGCAGTGATGAAATTAACTACTTTTAAAGTGCTGCTTTTGAAGAGTAACTTTTGACAATAGATTGCTTCCTAAGGGGAAAGAACTTAATATATGAGTGTTTTTTAAAAGGAGGCTATTTATGTTATGATTTATGTTCATTTAGGCAAAACTTGTTTTTTTGAAATGATTTTCTTGTCATTACTCTGAATGTCATATCTTCTCTTCCACGTCTTTACAAAAAATTATTCAATATCGACGTATGTTGTTTATTTTTGTAGTTAAAACAGAGCCAATGAGCAGCAGTGAAACGGCTTCAACGACAGCAGACGGGTCTTTAGACAATTTCTCAGGTTCAGGTAAGGAATAATATTAGATTTTCACATCAATACAAAGTGTTATTTTTCCTAGTTTATTCATATAAATGTCTCTGTGTACGTATGTATGTATATGTGTATATGTGTGGGTATATATACATATAAAATAGCTTTGCTCAGAGTCACATGTTACCAATTCTGTTTTTATTCATTGTGAAGAAGTGCTTTCTGAAAATATTGGTATCCAGTAAAGGGGATAAAAAGGGTTTTATTCTCCTGCATTTTTCTACTAATTATCTTTATCATGCTGAAGACTCCTTCTCCATTCTCTCTTAGGTGTATTATTTTTCCAGGCCTTCAAATTTGGTTAGGCAAAATTTGGTGCTCTACACTTCTAAGCAGACTCGCCAAGCCATCTTGCTCAGTAACTGTCATATCAACTATAGATCTAAATTAAATAGACTCTGTAAAGCAGCATTAAGT
The DNA here is from genome assembly GCF_001604975.1 of Cebus imitator. NCBI lineage: Eukaryota > Metazoa > Chordata > Mammalia > Primates > Cebidae > Cebus > Cebus imitator. Next base: position 2,352,937 of record NW_016107324.1, read on the forward strand.
TCTTCAGTTAGTGTTAATCTCTTTCACATTAATAAAACCTGCCTCCAATAAACAAAATATTCAAGTTTCACGACTGTCATCGTGAAATCACTGATAAGAAAGTGACTGTGATTATCAGGTGACTGTGAGAATGTGATTATATATTTGCCAAGTCACCCAGCCCAATTTGGAGTATTTCCTTTAGAAATTATTTCTCTCAGAGGTCATTCTTAGAATTTTGACTGCTTATATATTTTTTGCTATAATTTTAGCACCTCTCAATTGGAAATGCTATAATTCTGTAAAGTTGTAATTTATTTACTCAGGCTCTCAGGATCGTTTATTTAATACATACCACTACAAAAAGGAATTATAAATACAAAATTAAAAGGCAAACATACAACTTTGATACTAATGATACCAGGTGAAAGCAATACAAAATAACAAAGGGTAAAATATCCGCTTTTTCTTTCCTAAAGGATTTATTAGAATTTGACTTTTGCCAGGTAATATAGTTGGTGCCATTGTGAATTCATAGGTGTCTTAAGATGGTCCTGATGCAGGGCTTAATGCGGTGAGACCAGATCACTACAGTACAGTTTGATAATGCAGAGGGAAGCTCAGAGAGTCCAAAGAACACCTAGGAAGGGACCTAGTGGAAACCAGGTTGGGGTGTGGTGATCATGGAAGGTGTCTTGGAGTAGATACTCAATCTTAAAAAGTGAGTAGGAAAAAGCGCTGGGAGGGAGATGCTGGACATATGGACACTCCGTGGGAGGAGATAGCGGCGCAGATGGCATGGAGCTTTGGGGAAATGTTAATGGTTCAGGGTTCCTGGTGTGTGTACAGTGTGAGAGTGAGGGCATGTTGCAGAGGGAGGCAGGGGCCAGAGTCTAAAGCGGCCTGTTTGAGCTGCATGGAATTTGTGTTTTCTCCTGAGTGCAATGGGAGGCATCAGAGGAAGGGGGTTGCATGATCATATTCATAAGACAGGATTATGGCCACAGTGGCAGGATGAATTGGGGGCAGGTGAGCTGAAGTGGAAAAATCAGGTAGAGATTTTTTTTTGTATTAATTTGAGCAAGAAACAATGAACACCTGAGATAAAGCACTGGCAATGGGTATGGGAAGGTGATGGATTTGGTGCATTTAACTTACGAAGTAGAATTTACAGTGATCAGTGACCAATGGCTATAGGGGTAAATGAGGCAGAGAAAGAAGTTGAAAGCTAGGAAATGGAAGAGGAGCATAGTTAGTTGACAGAGAAAGACAGGAACCTCGGTTTTGTGCATGTTGACTAGAAGGCAACATCCACCTGCAGATGCCAAGTATATGAGGATTTGGAGCTCAGGGAAGATTTGGTATGGGAAATTTGAAAGTGTACAGGGAGGTAAAGCTAGTAAGGTAAGCAAGGTTGAAGACAGAACTCACGGAAAGCTAATATATATGACATGGGCTGAGGATCAAATGAAAACAAGTAATTCGGGATAAAGCAACAGTCTTGGCAAGGCATAGTGGCTCACATGTGTTAATTCTGGCACTTTGGGATTCAGGGGCAGGAGAATCACTTGAGCCTAGGTGTTGGAGGCCAGCCTGGACAACATAAGGAGACCTATCTCTACAAAAAATAATTTTCAAAGAATTTGCTGGGCATGGTGGCATGTGCCTGTGGTCCCAGCTACTAAGGAGGCTAAGACTGGAAGATCACTTGAGCCCAGGAGTTCAAGGTTGCAGTCAACTATGATTGCACCACTACACTTCAACCTGGGCAGCAGAGTGAGACCCGTCTCAAAACAGAAACAAACAAAAAAATAAGAGTGTTGAACTGGAAGCAAAGGCAGGATAGGATTTTAAGGAAGCACTGTCAACATGATGGATTTGTACACAGCTCTTGAGAATTATTTGTTAAACTATGTCTTGAGAAAATGTTAACTATATTAAGAGAAAACATGTTATGAAAGAGTCATATTTTCAGTATAGTCACAGTATTGCTTTCTTAAAAGGGCACCTGTATGTACATATAAGGGCCTGTGTATATGGGTCTAAAAATTAACGTGATTATCTCTGAGTGGTGGAATACAATTTGAATGTTATTCCTTCTACTTTTGTCTTATTTTCAAATTTTTTACATTGTGTGTGTATATATATATATACACACAGGCCGGGCGCGGTGGCTCAAGCCTGTAATCCCAGCACTGTGGGAGGCCGAGGCGGGTGGATCACGAGGTCAAGAGATCGAGACCATCCTGGTCAACACGGTGAAACCCCCCCCTCTACTAAAAATACAAAAAATTAGCTGGGCATGGTGGCGCGTGCCTGTAATCCCAGTGACTCAGGAGGCTGGGGCAGGAGAATTGCCTGAACCCGGGAGGCGGAGGTTGCGGTGAGCC
>NW_016107324.1:2355426-2437654 GCF_001604975.1 Cebus imitator
ACACACACACACACACACACGTATGTATGTATACATATATATGTAAAAAACATTTATACTTTTAAAAAGTAATACTTTTAAAGTCCAAGTTAAAAATTATGTGCTACAAAGAGATAATTAAGTTTTTTGAAAATATCTATGGAAAATAGTACTGCATCACTATCACTGTTTTTCCTGATTTTGATAACTGTGCTGTGGTAAAAGAATGTTTTGTTTTTAAGAAATATACATAGAAATATTTATGAGTAAAAAGACGTTATACACAAAACTCCAACAGAATGTAAGTTATATATGTGTTTTCATTCACACACACACACACACACACACACACACACACACACACACAAAATCAGGGATAAAGCTAATAACATATTGGGTAATTTGGATGAAGGATATCTGGGAAGTTTTTGTGCTGTTCTTGCAACTTTCCTGTAAGTTTCAAATTATGTCAAAATTTAAAATTAAAAAAATTACAAGCATCAGTGGGTTAGCTTGTAGCAATTTCAGTAGATGGGTGAACATTGCTTATCCTTGGCCCTGATGGACCACATGACCAACTTCTGTGTATGTAGTATAGCTCTTAGCAGATAGTATATGCTCATAGTTTATTTAACAAATAGATGACTTCATGAATAAGGTGGGGGAGTGAAAATGGAGAAGAGAAAAATGTCTTTCAAGTATATAGTGGTAAAAAGAAGGCAAGGAAAGGAAATTCATCAGAGAGAGGGATGGCACTTAGGAAGTCAAGGTGGTTTCATACTGCTGACACAAACTCAACAGGTAGAGGTTAGAGGTACGGGCAAGCAGGGGGATAATTGATAGAGAGAAGTCCCTGATGGGACAGCAATAGCACAAATCCAAAACAGAAGTGGAGCAGCCTAGAAAAGGAATAACTTTTTCACTGAAACACTGGGGAAGATGCAATGCAAAGTGGTGCAGATGAATTTGAAGTGGGCGAGGTGGCAGTATGTTGACGGAGCTCCTATCCGATTCCTCTGTTCAGACCCTCCTACAGTTCCAATTCGTTTCTTTTCGTAAAAGCCAAATCCTTAAAAAACCCACAAGCCCCATTATCTTCTGCCTCAGATCCTGTCTGACCTTGTTGCCTGCCTCCCTTGCTTACTGCTCTTTCTCCCGTGTGGTAGACGTGCTCCCAGCATAGTGCCTTTTCACTGGCAGTCCCTTCCCTGTATGCCTACCCGACTCTCCCTGACTTCAAGTCTGTGCTCAAATCTCACCTTCTCACTGAGGCGCACCCTGACCACCCGACTCAGTGTAGCTCTCCTGTTCTAATTCTGTTCTACCAGGCCAGATTCCTCCCCACTCTTTCCTGCTCAATAATTATAAGCCTTTTGAAAATGCTGTCATTTTCTTGTGCATTATGTTTAGTGTTGGACTCTCGCCCCACCAAAACATAAGCTTTTGATGGCAGGGATTCTGTCTTATTTGATTCATTTCTGTACCCTTTACCCCTTAAAACTGTACCTGGCACATATTAGGCACTCACATATTTGCCTAATATGTGCTACATATTTGAATTAAAGAAAACATGAATGAATGAATGAATGAATGAATGAATGAATGAATGATGGCTTCTGCTTTTTCCTCTGAAGTGACTCAGAATGAGAAAGCAGTGATAGGTATGTGAGCTTGCGGAGCTGGAGAAGATTGAAATTGATGTAGTGAATTCTGGGGAAGTCCGAGGCTGCCTAGAAATAAGGAAGAAGATGGACAGTAGAGCTGAAGGTCGAACAAGGCTGGAGATAATGAACATGGCCCTGTATGGTGGAGTGATTTTTCTCCTCAAGGGCTTAGTAGCCCATAAAAAGGCACTGGGTTTGATCCAGGGTCCAGGGTTTGCCAGGTAAAGCATGAGAAAATATGAACCTAAGAAAATTGAGAGTATCAGTAAAGGAATAATAATTTTTCATGTATTCAAGACCAGTAGAAAGAGTGAGAAGGTAGGGGCTAATACCTTGAGAAAAGAAGAGATGTAAGGGGTTCTTCATCTCTTGATGAGCTTGGAGAAATGAGAATAAAGGAATGAAGTTTCTGGACAGAGATGATGTTCCTTACTTAAAGTCAGTGAGGCCTCCCCCACATGCCTCTGTAGTTAGTTCCTCAGCCTTCGTCACAACTTAGAGGATTGTCAGTGTCTGTCTTCCTGCTGAACTATAGCCCTGTGAGAACAGATTCTGTTTGTATTATTCAGTTATAGTCCTGGTGGCTTTCATGGTATAGAGCACATAGGAGATGTTCAGTAAATGTTTGCTAAGGAAATGAATGAATTGATCAATGTGATTATGGCTTGAGACTATGGAGTGGGCAAAAGGGGCCAGGAGGTGGTCTTGAGCTTGGTGACTGAAGTAGAAGGCCAGGGTTGAGGCCTGGAAAGACTGAGAAAAGTGGTGAATGTTGGGTGATATTGGAGCTTGTTGGGAGACGTCACCAAATCCTAAAGTTTTTGATAAATGTAGGCAGTATCCAGGATGTGGGTCATTCATGGAAATGTTGATGAACTGTCATGAACCCCAAAGAAAGAAAGATTGTGTGGAAGTGGAAAACCAATGGTTTGGAAGAAGCAACAATGAAAATATGTTTTCAGGTCTTTGTGACATCTGGAATCTGAGCGAGCAAGCAGCCTCTACTTGGAAAAGATGCACAGGAGAATTAAGGGCTTTGGAGAAGGGCTTAGTTGAAGGTGGAGGGGTAGGTGGTAGAGAGGCTGAAGCTATAAAGGATCTTGTTTTCCATAGCTGGGCTCTCTGTGTTGAATACAGAGGAAAGAACCAGGAGAGCATAGGGGGTTGGGTGAAGGCATAGGAAGCACAGAGCACCCTGGAATCAATATTCTCTTGTTTTCATTTTCTTTGCTCTCTCTTTTATAAATGATTAAAGATACAAAAATCAACATACTGGAATGGCTATGAGCAGGGCTTAGAATTTGTAAAAGGAAGAAGTCTCTAAGCCCTAACTCCAAGCTATTCTTTACCTCTGTGGTCACCCCTTCTACTTTCTTCTCCACAGTGACTTAAAAATTCACATGAGCTTACAGATTCCCATCCTAACTATTATTAGTGCCTTTAAAAAATAGACAGTGAGGGTAATGAAGAAATGGAACCACTCCGATGTTGGTGATTTCTATCTCCACCTCTCTTTCAAGGAGCCCTAGCACCTGCAAGCCTTAAGGACCTAATGAGCTCACTCTTCTAGGGAAGCCCTCAGGTATAAGGTGGGGGAGTGAAAGAAAGGGAAGGCGGTTTTCCAAGGCAGTGGCTGAATTGAAAATGGCGGTATTGCTTATCATGGTTTCATAATATTGCAAAGTGATGCCCATTTACTCTTTACCAATGAAAGGCAATATTTTAACGATTTAAATTTTAAGAACAATAGGGATTGCAAATAAAGTGTTTTTAATATCTTTGCTGCCTCTGCCATTTCTACAAAACCTAAATTTGTTATTAAATTGTTAAGTAAAATGCTAGTTGAAGTCCAGTGATATTTGAAAATTGAAAATAGAAGCAGGAATGCTTCCACAGGAGAAAAAATATTGTGTGACAAATTTGGTTTATCTGTTTAATTGTTTATAAAAGGTATACCCTTCTAGGTCTAATTCATTCAGCAATTATTTATTGAGCACCTACTATATGCCAAGCAATGTTCTAGGCAGTGGGAATATAGCAGTGAAAAGGGGTCTGTGCCCTCATGGATCTTTCATTCTTTGGGAGAGACAGATAATACATGGGTAAGTGGTAAGTGTTGGTGTATGTAAATAGGCAATGAAAAGTGCTAAGAAGGAAACAAAAGCTGATCAAAGAGTTTAGTAAAGGAATGGATGGGAGTCTCTTTTAGAAGACAGGCTTCTGAGGAGAGGGCACCTGAGCAGAGATCTTGGTGAAAGGCAGGAATAAGTTTGGGTTCAGTGAAGTGTGATAGGATAATGGAGGGCTTGGAGTTGAGGATCAGGGGGTTTGTGGCATGACTTAATTTATGTTTTTAAGAGGTCACTGTTTGTTGCATGGAAGTTGCTTTATTGGGAGAAAGGTGAGGTGAGGGCACGGAAGCAGGGAGACCACCGTTTTCCTGGCTCGGAAGAAAGATGACTGTGTTAGCTCATGTCTTCCTAGAAGAGCCACCAAGACAGGATTAAATGTGCCAGGATTTACTTAAGGGAAAGAAGAGAGGGAAGGAAGGGAGGTTAAGTTACGTGGGAGTGCAGTCTAAGGACATTTCAGCAAGGCCATCAGAGGAGCCCCAGCTCTCCCAGGAACAGGCCTGCCTTAGTATCCCTGATGCTTTGTCACTGGTCTGGTGAAGCCCTTTAAAAGTATCCCTCCACCCCCACCCTGCATGGCATGGATGGATTGCAGAGCAAGCAGCTAGGCTCTTGTTCACCTTCACCCCCTGCAGTGAAAGAACCACGAGGCCCATCTTCTGTTTGCCACAATGTTGGTGACTGGAACAGAGTGATAGATGAGACGTTTGAGGTTTGGGGTCTATTTTGAAGGGAAAGCAGACTGGACTTATGATAAAAGAGTAGGTGGGGTGTGAGGGAAAGAGAAGAGTCAAAACTTACTTCTAGGATTTTGACCTGATTGTCTGGCTGAATGGTGTTGACACGAAGGACCTGCCTGGGGGAGGAGTGAGCTGAGGATCTGCCAATTGAAAGAGTTCTTCCCAACGTTTTCTCAAGATTGTGATGATTATTCACTTTGGGCTCTCCTCACCCTTCCTACAAAAAGATTGGGGGAGCTTTTTTCTATGTTGGACATAAAGTGCAGTAATTGAAAACAAATGTGCTAAATAGATAAAGTGATATTGGTTGTCTGTATGTTCCCAGGGCTCTGTGGCATGCATAATTTTGAGTTTTCTAAGGATAAAATGACCATTTAATTTGATGTAGGGTCATTCTCTTAGCTTTAGGAAATTTTGGTCCCATGAAATTAAAATGAATCTGAATTCCTGGGTTACTGTTTAGAAAGTTTAAAGTGTTTCATGCCATTAAGGAAATGTTACTTGAAGTATAAGATGGTAGATTTTTGACTACAAGCCACACAGAGATTGTGCAAGCCATACAGGGGTTTGGATTTAAAGAAAGCCTGAAAGATATGGCTTATTATGTGGACTTTGACATATTCAGTAATTTTAAGCATGCCTAACTAGGTGATTAGTTATAAGACAGCATTGTGGGTTCTTCACATTTATTTCATAAGGGATACTACCTATGCCAATATATTTGATAGATTGTACCTTATTCCAAAGAACCAAATTTAGATGTATTATGTATGTGTATAAAAACATAAAATATTCTTCACGTTATTGTGGTTTTAAAAACTACTTTGCTTATGACCTAATTTGCACATAGTTTTTAGACAAATAATGTGTGTCGATTCCCTCTACCACATGCCAGGCCCTGTCAGGTGCTAAGGAAACAGGGTAGTAAGAAGTCCATGGCCCCAGAATCCCATACTTAGCAGAGGAAAGTAACCATCTATACACTTCATATCCTAATTGTAATGCGATGTGGGGAGGGGGTGCTACATTGCCAAGGATTGCAATGTTCCAAGAAAAGTACAGAGAAGGAAGACTTATCCTGAAGAGAAAATGATGTCTTAGTCTCCATGGTGGAGTGTTCATCAGGCAGAGCAAAGAAGAGTCTAGTGTGAACAACAACCAAATCAGACATAAAATGGATGGGCAGTTCTGAAGTCTGGGAGGTTAGATAATCTACCCAGGAGGGAGTTGGAGCTTGAATCTCTTTGTATTCTCTGCCAAGAAATTTGGAATTTATCCCAGGGATAAAGTACACTGTCGAATGATTGTGGATATGAAGAAGTTTCCATTTAAGAAAGAACAGGGTGGTGGCAGTATTGAAAGTCAGAAGGCAAAGGCGGCCATCCCTGAGTGCGACCAAAGGAAAGTGGCTCTGTACCTGTTCCAATAGTCCAGTGAGACGTCACTGTGAGGGCCTAGACCAGGACAGGGATCCTCAGAGCAGGGATGGAGTATGCAGGACAGACCAACAGGCAATTTCTGGACTGGGGTAGGTGAGTCACTTGAGTCATGAAATAGAGGGAAAAACAAGATGGTTGTGAGGCTCTAATTTCCATGCAGGGGGGCAGAAGATAGTATGTTTTGGTGGGAAGAGTAAGGCAGACCTGGATTCAATCTGCTTAGATATGTTACTCTACTTCTGTCAGCCCCTAGTTTCTCATGTGTAAAATGGAGGCAGGAAATCCAACCTTGAAGTATTTTGTGGGACAGATGGTGATCCATTGAGCAGAGTTGAAAACACAGAAGGAAAAGACAAGCATGGAGTAAAAGATAGTGGGAATCTGGGAAAATTATCTCAGTCTTCACAACAATCTTATGAGGTGTAGATGGTAATATTGCCATCATTTTATAGGAGAACATATGGAGACATAGAGGGAATAACTTGACTAAGGCCACATAGAAGAATTGAGATTTGAATCTGTGCTGAAATTAAATTCTGATTCCAGAACCTAGGCGTAATTCCCATATTCTGCAGCCTCCTGAGTCTTTCATCATATATATACACACATTTTGTGTATATCTTCTAAATTAGAGCTTTATGGGACTTCCTTTACTCTTTGTAGTAACCCATAACCCTGATGTCTTCTGTTCTGTTGTCTGTTAAAAAGAAAGAAAAAATAAAAGAAAAAAAATTGCTTGGTACAACCTATTAAGTTGAATTTATGAACTTTTCATGAGCCATGACCCACAATTCAAAAAACATAGACACAGAGCTAGAAAAGAATAAATGGGGTTTCTATGGCTTCTGTCATCAGGTAGCATTGCATTTTTTTGCTGTTTGGTTTTTAGCCAATTGTTTTGAACTCTTATTGTCTCAGGAAGAGATTACTTCTCCAGTAACTCTGCTGGATAAGTCTATGTTACCCTTGGCCTGTTTTCAGTCTTAGAAGAGAGGCACAGAAGAGGTTTTAGTTGCAGATGACCTGGGCAAATGGTAGCACTCATAGTCCAAGTGTTCTCTCACCAATCCCCCTCTCCTATTAATTGCAGTCTTTAACTGACCATCCCACTTATTCATTTGTCACCCTTCCCACGTGTATCAGACGGAACTGGTCCTTGCACCTTCGCATCTGCAGCATCTAGCACAGCACCTGGAACAGAGTAGTGACTCAGTATGTGCTGAATGACGGGGTACCAGCTGGGCTGGCTCACCGTCTCTTCACAACAGATGCTGTCTCTGCCAAGCGGCCAGCCAGATGTTTGAAGTCTGGGAGCTTGCAAGAGTGGTATTAATCTAGACCTACTGTGCCTAGATGGGCCTTGTTTTTGACCTGTTTTACATGGAAAGGATTATTCATAGATCTGAAGATTCTAGTCCAGCCTACCACTGTCCTCCCAAACACAAGCTGGAAAATTAAATTTGAGAAACAAATGTACCAATGTGACAATGTGAAAACTACATGAAACTTTGAGTACATGGAACCTTCTAAAAGGATTTTAGTGTAGACTACAATTAATAAATGATAGAGCCTCTGAGAGTAGTAATTATTGGTAGAAGAATAAGTTTATATCTTACAATAATTGCATCCAAAGAATATGCATCTTAGCCTGGTAGAGATTAGGAATTTGAAGGAAGAAATATGTATATGTATACCCATAAATGTAAATATGAGTAGATATATGTGTATGTATATATACAAATATGTATGTAGATTGACTCTGTTTACAATGAAAGAAGCTGGAACTGCTGTTTTCAGGACTTTGTTAACTTAGGTTTTTGCTTCTTTATTAATTCAGAATTAGAGTAAAAGAACAGTTGTTAGGACTTTAATGCATTGTTGAATCAAGTTAACATGATTAAGAAGAGAAGTTCTGCTTGAATGCTTAAATACCTCCTTAAAAAATAAAGGCAGACCTTTTTTTAATTGAACATTGAAGTTGATCACATATAAATAAAAGGCAAAGCAACACCCAGATCAGCACAGGAAAAAACAGGCTTAGCTTGCAACTTGAGAAATTTAAGATAGTTATAGGAATGCATTTTTACTAAAAACCATTGCTAAATCAATGCAGGCAAATGAGGATCTATCCTGTTTCTTCTCACCTGAGAGAAGATTAGACCACGTTGCTTGGTAATACAGCCTCAGGTTTGTGTGTTCTTGCTGAGCACAAACAATAGGCCTGCTGACCTTTCACATTTCCACCCAATCCTGCAATTCAGCTTCAGACCTTCCCTTTCAGCATGGCTTTCCAAACAGCAGCCAGGCCTTCTTGTACTCTTAAAGTATTGCCACTGTAAAAACTCATAGCATGCTGACAGGTATTTGAGAAGATTGTGATGAGTTTTCTAAGAGTTCATTTGAAACTAGAGCCCTTAATCAGTTTCTATTCGCTTCTCCTTATAGTTTAACTTTCTGTTAGGTGGAACCATATAAAATTGCTATTTCTGCAGTTCACAAAGGTCAGATACCTGAAATTTCCTGTGGCCAACCTATAGTTGAAAACATATCAGTGTTTTCTATATATTTTGCATTTTGCTTGGATTATGGTGCATTCTTTTGTTTTGTTTTTTACAGCAATTGGGAGCAGTAGTTTCAGCCCACGACCAACTCACCAGTTCTCTCCGCCACAGATTTACCCTTCCAAGTAAGATGTATTTTCTCTTAATCAATAAATAACTTCTCTGAGTAGACTTTTATTTATTTAAAGTCATGTCTGTGCCCACATGTTCCATCTTAATTTAAATGAAAGTGCGTTTCATAGAGATGTAAACATATTTACACAAATTTATTTTAAGCATCATGTAGGGGAGACATTGAAGTATTTCAGTTCTTTATCAATTCTATGTCAAAGTTTTACTTTAAGAGACAGTCTTTAACTGGAATTTGTGATGTGGTTGTTAATTGGTTACCTTGCATGTTTCCATCTAATGCATGGGCTTTCTATTTTCTGTCATTTTTGACAAATAGCAGACCATACCCACATATTCTCCCTACCCCTTCCTCACAAACTATGGCTGCATATGGGCAAACACAGTTTACCACAGGAATGCAACAAGCTACAGCCTATGCCACGTACCCACAGCCAGGACAGCCGTACGGCATTTCCTCATATGGTGAGTTACCTGCTATTGTACTGGTGGCATTGTCGTGCGGGCATGAGTGTATTAACATATTTGAGTGGTACTTAAAGACTGAATCCTCAGCTGCTTTAGAAAGTGTTGTCACCTTCTGTGTCTAAGTTCTTCATATGATTGTTTCTAATGAGTGTTATGAGAACTGGCAGCTCCTTATCTTGAGGTCAGAGGTAGCAAACAGATTGTGCAGTTCATATGCCTTCTTGCTCTCATTTTTCTCCATTTATATCTCAACCCTGAATTTGCCATTTGAGCACTGGGCCCTGGAATCCAAAATATTTTTGTGAATATTTGTGATAAAATGTCTATGAATGAAGTCTTTTGGGGTAAAGTTTCATTTCCTATTTATCAGATGCCTAGCTTTGATTAGGGATGTACAAGTAGAATTCAACAAACTCTTGCTTTAAACTCAAGGGTGGTAATAGTCTCAAATTGCAGCGTTATCAACCATTAGGAAAAGTGATCTATATATCACAGCCTGGACTGCACTTTGAAGAGGCAAATCAGGAAACATTTAAAGCTCACATGGACATTTGTTCCTTCCCACCTGGAGATTATCTTTATCTTGGTGTAATTTAACTCACTTGTTACGGGGTCAATACCTGTAAATTAAAAATAAATCCAACAAAATCCCAAAGCTTAATTAAAAAAAAAAAACAAAAAACTCAGAATTGTAAAATACCTTTCCTTTCATTAAATTGTCATTGTAATTCTAAATAGATTGAACTGGATAGAAACACATGAATTATTGGCGTTTTATTAAGAAAATAAAACTAATAATCAAGAATAGTACATAGATACTTGAAGGAAAGGGTTGACAAAGTTTTTTTGTGACCAATATACTAATTGTGCTCCTGTTTGATACTGTTTTGTAGTATTCTTTTCTGTAGCATATAAAAAGAATTAATGCTCTTTTTTAAGTATTTCATTAATAATTAGAAGGTAAATTACTTATTTCTTTTAATTACATCTCAAACAGAATTCATATATGAATTTCTTATAAAATATATACAAATAACCTACATTAGGTATGACTTCAGCATTTATAGTTTTATTTTAAAACCATCTGAACTGAATGTTATCTAGATAGGTATTTTGAATGTAAACTTTAGAGACAGCCCTAAAATGGAATTTTTTGAATTATTTCTCATTTCTATAACCTTTATTCACAGTTTCTCAAAATAATATTAGATATGGATTAAGTTTAGCTGGAATTTACTTTCAAACTATTCTTGGACTAAAAGAAGAGAAAGCATTAGCTCCCATTCTATAATAGAAGTCAAGGCAGTCTTTGATTTATGTTTCCAAAATTTACTTGTGAGATGATTATTTGAAGTGTAAACGTATTTTCCAGTCCACACAGTTCTAAAGTGCTGTCAGCCTACCAGTGCTGCCATGGGAAGGCGCCACTCCCGTCACGGCCCTGGTTGCCAGCCACACACCTTTGTTCTTCCTTCTCTCCCTATTCAGTCTTGGGTGACCTGCACATCTTCCGTTGCCAATTTCTGAGCTCTGGGTTAGGGGTTCCTCCACTTCTAAGTCATTAATGAATGTCCTTGTCTGAAATAGCTGTTCAAAGAATGTGAGATGAGCAAAAAGATCTGGGAATAGAATCAGAACTAGCAGAGTGAGGACGGGGATTTTAATGGGATAAGTGGGGATCCGGGAGGCATGAGAGTGAGGCTCCGTGTGAAGGCTTTGATTCCAGAGTTTTTCATGGTTACAAATTCCCGGGGAATAATTTTCAGGTCTTAGCATTTTCCTAATCACCCTGTCTTCTCTTTTGGGACCTTGAGTACAAGGAGATGCCCTGAATACTTCTGATGCAAAAGTTCTATTTTGGGGGGCCAGTGAATTGAAAAATATGGCATCCTTCTCCCCTTTGCTCATTCATGAAGGAAGAGCACTTAGCTTGGGTTTTAGCTGCTGATAGTCAAGGCCCAGATAGTCTTAAAAAACTTTCTTCAGGGACTTGTGCTCCTAACTTTTTATTGAGACCCTGTAAGTAAAGACTGGTGTATCTTTTTATCATGAGAATGATAGATGAGTGGGGAAACACAAATCCATTCTGTTCTTTGCTGGATCTTCAAGGAGTCTGCTAGTGATAGGAGTTTGCCACCTTGTAGAAAGAAGTCATTGGAGATAGGCGTGGCTATGGGTGCTATCTACCTCTTTCTGCCTTTCATTATATATTCTTATCACAAAGATCCCCATCTGGAAACAATAGTTTAAAACAGAATAGAAATACATGAATTATTGGCATTTTATTGGTAATTGAAGGCTGGAAGCAGATCAGCGTAGCCTCAAATGGAGCAAGAGGGGGAAAATCCCTAGGGATGACAACATGGAAAGAAAGGGATTTTCTAGAGGCATCAAGCCACCTGTCTAGGGCAGGTATATTTCCAGAGACCATTTCTATGTATGGGTTATTCACTGTTTGGGGATTACCTCTACAGGGAAAATCACATTTTTAAAATGTCAAGGTTGTGTTAAGACTTAAATGTTAAGGTCATTATGAAGTTATTTAGAGATACTGCAGGAATTAAAGTAAGCACTCTCAGCCAAGAGTCAGATTCTCTCACAGCCTTAAAACAATTATCTGACTTCACTCAGCTGATGAGATTCCCCTAAAATGGAAATAAACAGTAAGACTACTGAGTATTCTAGATCCTAACGATATCATTTATCTTAAGTACAAAGCAAAATTATTCAAAAATGTGAATTCCCTTGGCAGAAATTTTCCTCCCCTCTCTCTATGAGAATGAAGAAGAGTTGTTAACATGTATGACTGTCTTTAATTATGACTAATTAAAGACAGAGCTGAGCCCCATACCTCAGTGCTGCCAAATCCAAAATTATGATGTCAGCCTGGTGTTTGGGGAGATATTTGGGGGCCACAATAGACTACATTGAAAACAATTATGGTCAAATATTTCACACTAAAAGGGACAAAAGGGAACTGCTGGTCAACTCCACTTGTTAATAAATCACTGCTGTTTTATAGGATCCAGCTTATTAGTGTTCAGCTCCCTTTGTGCTTATTTTCCGATGGGACCTAGAAACTCAGGAGAAGCCTTTCCACCATGTTGCTTAGTTCTGGGCCCGGTACTGATTCTTCTTTGGACTTCAAAATGAGTTGGTACTGAAATCATCTTTGTGGTAGAAAGAGTAAAGGGGGGAAAATACTGTGATGGTGTAGGCTTCAATTAATCTGTTTTGTTTTGCTTTTAGAAAAAAAGGATTTTGACCATAGTCAGTATAGCAACTTTGAGATCATTAAGCTAAAATTTAATTAGGCTATTTCTTGACTGTGAAGGAGATGATCTACAACTTTTACATTAATTAAAACAAAATGAAGTATGAAAATATATCACTGGAGTTATATTTTATAGAAGGGCTTTATGTTAAAGTGCAGTCAAACAAGAGAGAATAATGTGAACAGGCATTCAAACGTTGTACTTTATAGTATTTCACTGTGTGCATATGTACCCTTTATTTTTGAGATAAGACTGGGAAAGCATTTACAGTTAAACATTTGTGGAAGTGTATGTTTTTTGTATTTACCAGCTTTTGAAAATGGACAGATAGATAAGCTATCACTAACTGATTTAGGTGCATTGTGGGCAGGCATCAAGACCGAAGGTGGATTGTCACAGTCTCAGTCGCCTGGACAGACAGGATTTCTCAGCTATGGCACAAGCTTCAGTACCCCTCAACCTGGACAGGCACCCTACAGCTACCAGATGCAAGGTCTGTATACACACATTTCTATTTTCCTTAGCCCTGTAGGTTGATAATTAATTTCTAAAGTAGAATCTGATGTTCCATGTAAATGGTAAATGATGATGGCAAGTGGATTGGGCTTAGAGGCAGGACACTTGCTTCTAGTTTGGCTTCTCACTTACCTATTTTCTAGGCCTAAATTTCCATATTTATAACATCAGGGGGTTAGACTGAATGATCTATAAGATTCTTTCCAAAAAGCACTAAGATTTTTTGTGAAGTTGACATTTTTGTCTTTGTGTCTTCTGTCAGTTAAAAAAGAAATGAAATAGTCAAAAGTCAGCCATGTAGGAGGTTATGATATGGTATGTACTAAAAACTTATGTTAGTATTACCATCCAACTTTTCCAAAAGGGCTGTTTTCTTTATTTTCATTATGAAGTGAGGCTTGGGGAGTGGCAGTCATAGCTCTAGAAATAAAGTATGTGGTAAGTGTTGAATAATGATCTACCAAAGACCAGTTGATCAGATTTACAGACACCCAGTGAATCTCTAAGAAAATGCTTCTAAGAATCAGTCCCTGGGTTCTGCTTTTGAAACAACAGGGAAAACATAATATAAGCACAAGTCAAATGGAATGACAGCTGAAAGTTTACATTGTCAAAGCTAGTCTCAAGAATACATAGATATTACTTGTAATTAGCACATTGTAATCTTGCAAATAGATCTTTAAAGTGCTTAAGAATAGTTCTCACATAATTTAAACATTTTCCTAATATCTTGTCTTTATTACAGTTCAGTTCAGTGAATCATATTTGGCTTCCTAATAGTGCCAAGACATAGTTGAATTAAATCCCTGATTACTTCTTTTTGATTGAAGGGGTTCTTTTTTGTAGTTGTTATTGTTTTTATATATTGTATCTTATTCTTTGTTACATTAATAATATTTGTTTATTGCAGACAAATTAGAAAATACAGAGAAGCGAAATAATTATAGCCTGTGTCTCATTTATTACTATAATTATATGTTCATCTAGATACACAGTATGGGCCCATTTATAATATTGTATTGCAACCTGTTATTTTTAGTAAAAAGTCTATTTTAACCATCCTTTTACATCAATAAGTTTTGTTCTACAGCATCCTTTTAATGGCTACATGGAATTAGTTAAATAGATATATCATTTTTAACTAATTCCCTACTATTGGATATTTAGAGCAAGGCTATGCATATCTTATCTACACCTTTAATTATGTCCTTTGGATAAGTTTAAGTGTAGAATTTCTAAGTAAATTATTTTAAACTCCTCTAAGGATTTCTTATATATTTACACAAGGAAGGGCTGTGTGTTAAAGTGTACACATTAGATAATATCTTTCTTTGAAGAAAGTGTCATTTTGGTAGGCACAACATTTTACTGCTTTTATACACATTTAAAAAAATAACATAAAACACTTTTTCTCCTCTTCAGTGGTGGTCATCTTCATCTTATTATTTCTCACAATAAAGATCTTAGCTGTTTTAAATGTTTTATTAATATAGTTCCTGAAGAATCATATACGCATATATTTTTCAATTTATCATTTTTAAGAATCTATTTTCCTTTATGGCAAACTCAATTTTAGGGGACAAGATTCATTAACCTTTTCATATCTGATTTTGCGTTTGATTCAAAAAGGCCTGAATTATAAAGTTTTGATATATTCAGTGATTATAAAATAAACACTATTTTATAATAGATAGCATTTATTAGTAGAAAGATATTATTTATGTGCCTGCTTCCAAAAGTCTTATGCAGCCTTGGAAAAGAACTGTTTCTACACATGCTGAATATCAATTGAGTAAAGGAATATAAAGAACAAAAAGTGATGGAAAGACTTTATTAATGAATTTAACAGTCCTAGGCTCTAGTAATGAAATGGATCATGAGGCAGACAAGGTCTGTTTGCTCATAGAGCTTTCATTCTTGCCAAAGAGAGAGACGGTAGACAAGCAACCAAATAAATTATACAATTGCAGATTCCTCTGGGAGACAATAGGAAAATAAAGAGCGCTGGAGGGGGTCCCAGGGTCTTCCATGGTGCCTGTGGTATCCAGGCCTCCTTGGGGAAAAGTGAATCCTAGAAGTGTGAAAGAGGCAAGTGAAGTGCCCTGACAGAGCACAGCTACAGAATTGTGTGGTTCTGGGCCTGAGCCCATCCGCAGCCTTGTGGTTACCTGCCCACCCAAAGCTAAGCACAGAAACTGAGTTACAATCTAGAAATTTTCACAGTCAGTCAATAATAAATTTTATGTTTATTGAATCAAATGATAATTTTTAAAGATGAGACTTGTACTCTCTGTTTCTTTTTAAAATTTCTTTCTTTTAGAAGTACACTACTTTGTATTTTGCTCAGTGGTCACTCTGTGAAGGATTGGAGGAAAAAACTGATCCTGGACCTCAGATAGTTTGAGAAATATTGTGCTTGAGAGTTACTTTTATCTTGTTCTTCTCCCAGGTCAAAATGTATGTAGCAGAAACAATTCAGAAAAAGACAAACCATCCACTAGACTATAGTGCACGTAGCAGGGGAAATGAGGGAGGTGAAAAGGAAATGAATTTGGAGGAAAATAAGACTATTTTTTAAACGAAATAAGAATATATGTCTCACCAAATAAGGCATTGATTTTCTGCCCATAGATTTATTGTCATCTGGGTTTACTGGATAGTGAATTAAAATTTTCATGTGTTTTTATACCCAATGTGTACATAAAAACACATAAAAAGTGTTTTTACATCCCCTAGTTGAATGCCCTTTCCAGTGGGACATTAGGACCCATTTCCCATGACTGGGGCATTTTTCACATGATATTTTACCCAATTTTAGACTACTGGTTATACAGGTTGAGCATTCCTAATCCAAAAATCTGAAATCCAAAATGCTTCAAAATTTAAAACTTTTTGAGCACTCACATAATGCTCAAAGAAAATGCTTATAGGAGCATTTTGGATTTCAGATTTGGGAATTAGGGATACGCAACCAGCATATAATGCAAATATTCCAAAATTTGAAAAAAAAATTCAAAATCCAAAACACTTCCAGTCCCAAGCATTTCAGATAAGGGGTACTCAACCTGTAATACGACCTCCGCATATTAAACCAGATGATAATATACCATTAATTTTTGAAACTTAGCTTTCCAAAATGATGATGGATAATGCTATGTAATTTGCTACAGCATGTATATGGCCAAATTTGGAGACTCAATTGTGATTAATATGTAGTTCTTAAGTATTTAATGCAGTGTGAATACTGCTTCACCATTATTCAATGATTTTGTGCACCTAGTTGTGGGAGTCTGTTGACCTCTGAGGGTCTTTTCAATACATGTTTTTTAATATAGTAATTTCTACAATGTCTAAAAGTATTTTCAGATTTCCTCAGTTCTTTTAATCCTTAATGAATAACTGATTTTTTGCTTGTACCAATTTAATCTTATATCTCTTAAAATGTATTTGAATCCTGGATGAGAATATATTTTGGCAATATGGGTGATATTTTTGCCTAGCTTTATTTGCAGGAAATCTTTTCAACCTTTACAACATAATGACTAGTTACTTAGAGATTTAGCTGTTCAAATTTAATAACATCAGAATTTTACAATGATAGAACTATTCTAGTAGCCCAGGGGAAATATTCTAGTAGCCCCCAAAACTGAAGTGTGACATGGTTGCTTCCTCTAAGTGTTTTGCTGATTAAAGAATGTTTAAAATGATCACCTCTTTGGTTTTATCAGACTTAGAAAGACTGGAGTAGAGGTACAGTGAAACCTGGCTCCCTGGTTAGCAGTATGGGTTCTGGAATAAGACTGCCTGTCAGGAGTTCTACCATTGCTTTCTGTGGGCCTTCAGCATGCGACTTGACTTGTTAACTTCTGTTTCGTTATCTGGAATATGGGCATGAAATCTACCCCCATAATAGCGTTGTGAGATGTCATTGATATTGTCTGTAAATCACTCTGACCAACCTATGGTACATAGTAAGATACTCAAATGATTGTTGTCATTTTTACTGCTCTCATTGCAGTCGTGATGTGGTTAATATTATTTTCATCATTATTATCACAGTCCAGCTTTCTGGAATAGTTCCAGATTAGGCAGCATTACCTAAATGCTCCTTCTTTTCCCCCCACAACACACAAAATGTAATTAAAATTTGAATGTGTGTGTGTGTGTGTGTGTATATATGTATATGTATACACACACACATATATATAAATATATATATTTTGTTTTATATATATATGTGTATATATATATGTGTGTATGTATATATATATATATATATATATATATATATATATATATATAACAAAATAAATTTTAACCACGAAAGAGAACTTTAAGAAACCAATAACCAAATAAGCATAGCAAAAACAGGGAGCCGGATGTAATTAATATGCTGGCATGGAAGGAAACTTACTATGGACAAAGGTCAAACTTCTTGTACATGATACCAACAAAGCAGGGAGAAACAACATGAAAAAGAAAATCAGAAGAGAGTAAAAGCTGTGTAGCAACAGTAGTGAATGGGGTGTTGGAAAGTGAGAGTGGGGAAGCAAGGAAGAGCTACTGGCAAAAAATAAACTCAGCTCTGCAGTGGTGGGAGAGAAAGAGTCGTCAAGCAAACCCTTGTTGGTCTTGAGAGGCCCTGCAGCCACTTCTCTGCTTTGAGTGCTCAGAATGGGTGGAGAAAGAGCTCTCCACCAGCCATTGAAACATCAAAATTGTTTAGTTCAGAAGATTAGGGAGGAAGATGGGAATGTGATGAGCTGTGCTATGTAGAGATGGAAAACTCTAGTGCCAATACAACAAAATAAAATAACAGTTGACATTTATTGTGCACTTTTTATATGCCAAGGATTAATCTAGTTATTTTCCTTGTGACATCTTATAATCTTTACATAACTGTGAACAGTGACTTTAAAAGATAAGAACCTGTGGCTTATACCTGTAATCCCAGCACTTTGGGAGGCTGAGGCAGGCAGATCACCTGAGGTAAGGAGTTCGAGACCAGCCTGACCAACATGGCAAAACCCCATCTCTACTAAAAATACAGAAATTAGCCAGCCATGGTGATATGTGCCTGTAATCCCAGTTACTCGGGGGGCTGAAACAGGAGAATCACTTGAACCTGGGAGCAAGAAGTTCAGTGAGCCAAGATTGCACCATTTCACTCCAGCCTGAGCAACAGAGTAAAAGTCTGTATAAAAAAAAAAAAAAAAAAGATAAGAAACTGAAAATGCTAACAAATGCATAAAATATATTAATTTGGTTTGTATAAAATCAACAGTTATTCAAGAATGGCTACTCAAAACGGAATGGCTTAGAATTGTCAGACCTTGTTGCTATACATACACCTAAATTATAGGTCTCGCAGGAGTGGCTTTTAAAGAAAATTACAAAAAGCCAAAACGTAGTTGTTTGGTGTTTAATTGTTCCAAATGGCAGACTTGATCATTAGAACTAAACCATTGCATTACATGCTTGTTATATAACTAGTCAAATACCAACTCATGAAACTCTGAAAAAAAAAAAAAAAAAAAAAAAAAAAAAAAAAAAAAAAAAAAAAAAAAAAAAAAAACTCCTTAGGAAACTCATTTCTGAGCACTATCAGTGCTTTAACACTTGCACAGCCCTTAAAGACCAGATTTGGCAATTTGTGGCCATTTTGCCACTGTGAAGCCTTGTGAACTATAGGCCAGCCTTACTTGGTGCCCTCATTTGCTCCAAGTGATCCTTCTGGAATCACCCTTCCGGCTCCAACTTTCAATGCTTTCGTCCTGCCAGGTAGGCTTCTGTGAATCTGACACATGTCATTTTAAACCAAACAAGGATCAGATTTTCATCATGCATGCTCTAATACCAAAATTCCATGAAATAAAACCTCAGTGACTGGGAAATCTGATTGTTTTCACCTTCACCGCAAGATCACTGGAAAATTCTATTCCTGCTTTAATTTTTCTTTTGTGCAACCATTAAAAGATTAGAAACTTGAGTTCAGCTGAGAAAGACAAAATGTTCTTCTATATAAACAACTGTAGAGTTCAACCTGAGGAGGTGAAATCTTTGCTTATTCATTTTTGACGTTTTCCTGTTCTGCAGTGTTAGCTTTGGTGTTTCTGGAAGAAGTTTTGGAATGGTCTGAGGACATTTTTCTTCACACACCATTGGCAAAGCAGATGCAGTTAGCTGCATTGATGCAGATGAGTTAGCTGCATGGGTGGGTGTGGATGGACAGAGTGTGCCTGGAGACCTTTGGGTCAGTTTTGCAAAAAATATGTTTTTCCTGCTGCTTACCAATTAAAGGGCACTGGCCACAAGAGTGAAATGGGGTGTTGTGTGTGAGTTTGTGTGTGTGTGCACACATGCATGAAAGGTAAGAAAACTGCTTAGCAAAAGCAGCTTCAGACTCTGATTGCTTTCACAGAATATCTCCCCAGTGTGTCATAAATAACCTTTATTCCTTTTATGTTAAAGAAACAACTAACTTGAAATAAAGCCTTTAAAAATGCAAGGTCTGTACCTATCACTGGTGTCACCATCCGTTTAATTCCACATACAATATAGATTTATGGTTCCATCTAATACAGAAAACAATCAACTATCTTTATAATGGTGGTACCCAATCATATGAGGAAAATAAAATTTCATTTAGCAATTTGGCTGAGGTAAGGAAGTATATAGTTCGTTTGTAAAAGATTTTCACATGCATACAAAATCAAACCATTGGAATTAAGTTGTCACTTAGCTGGTTAAGCTTCAGCTCCATGGAAGACTCCCCTGCCCATAATAGCTTAGTTGTAGTAATTCTAGACTATTAAATGTAATGACCATCTTTAGTCATATTTTAATCTCCAGCATGATCTCTTATGTCTAAAATATACAAAAATTGTTACAAGTGGAGAGGTCTATGTCACAATGAAAGTTAGAAATTAAGATTCATAAAATCTTATAATTCATAATTTCTAACTTTCATTGTGACATAGACCTCTCCACCTCTAACAAACATTTGTATATTTTAGACATAAGAGATCATGCTGGAGATTAAAATATGACTAAAGATGGTCATTACATTTAATAGTCTAGAATTACTACAACTAAGGCAGGCAGCACATCACACTGCCATGTGTGTGCCTATGCAACAATCTTGCATATTCTTCACATGTACCCCAAAACCTAAAATGCAGTTAAAAAAAATAGCCAAAGCAAAACTTAAAAAAAAAGATTCATAAAAAAACTCTGATTTTCTTCACTTGGAGAAATGAATTTGGAATGTAGCATAATAAAACTTTCAGCAAATTCACTATTTATGCTAGCAAAGACAAAGACATGGAATCAACCTAAATGCCTAATGGTAAATTAGCTAAAGAAAATGTGGTACGTATACACCATGGAATACTATGCAGCTATAAAAAAGAATGAGATCATGTCTTTTGCAGGAACATGGATGGAGCTGGAGGCCATCATATTTAGCAAATTAACACAGGAACAGAAAACTAAATATGATATGTTCTCACCTATAAGTAGGAGATAAATAATGAGAACATATGGACACATAGAGGGGAAATGACACACACTGGGGCCTGTCAGAGAGCGAAGGGTGGGATGAAAAAGAGGATCAGGAAAAATAACTAATCGGTTGAGGCTTAACACCTGTGTGATGAAATAATCTGTACAGCAAACCTTCATAACACAAGTTTACATCACAAACCTGCACATGCACCTCTAAACTTAAAAGTTAAAAAAAAAAAACATAAATAAGAAATTGCAGCTAATTTATTGTCATAGTATGTTTAATGCCATCTTTCCTTGTGTTAATATGCATAGATAGAGCTGGTTGGAAACATCACAGAATCATCATGATGGTGGTGTAGAAAGCCTTTCTGTGTTTGATTATCCTAGAATTGCAATAATGGTATAGGACATTCCCATCATCCTACACCAGGGAAGCCGTCAGGATCTGCCATGATAGACCGAAGGGGCTGCACAGATGTACATGTACTAAACCCAGAGGGCCCTGGAAACCGTGCTTTGTTTATTTTCCTTTAGGCTTTATTGCTCTCACTTACAGAAGAAAATAACACAAATTCTCACTCCCTCTTTGTATATAATGCATTTGTTCTGCTAAAGAGATTGGAGTTCAAACTAGTAAGGAAGGACAATAAATCAGGACGGGTTTGTTAAAGAGTACGTGGAGGAGGCACAGCTCTGCTGCCATCACACCTCACGCATCCCTGCCTCATTATGAAGTGGGAATGATCCAGTAACATCACCCTTGTTTGCTTTGATCTGCCTGTCTGTAGCCTTTCAAATATATGACTGAACCATTTCAGTTTATTAGTCATTTAGAACCTAAAAATTGCTTAACTAAATGTGCTGTTATAGTTAAAAATTTCTGATTATCTATAGAAAAGATATTTTTAAATACTTTAAAAGGTAGTGGTTTTAGAAAAATATACATTAAACTTTAAATAATCTGTAATAAAGCATTTGAGATTTGCACTTTCTGGCATAAAATGAAATTGAAGAATAGCTATTGCAGCTTGCACTGATGGGCAGAATTGCCCCTTAATTTTTTCGCCAGTCTTCCTGTATTTATTTTTCGGTTATTGGCATTTTATATTCTAGATTTTTTTCCTTAAATTGATTTTATAAGTAATATTTTGTTTCACTTCTTTTAGCATCTTGTGTATTTCAGCTGTTAAAATTGAATGAAAATTTCTTGAAATCTAGGCACAGCAATCGTTAGTGACCAATACCAATATTGTTTTCTTCATGAGTTGTTGTTAGTTAAAATATATAGAAATATACAAGAAAGGTAAATATAAAGGCTTTGCAATCTTTATAACCTGTGTTAAAAATTCTCTTTGAAAATACAAACTATTACTGGGATAAAAAGGAAAATTTGGTCATTCAAAATCTATCTTCTAAGAAAGAGGAAAAAACTCTGGTTTTAAATAGCCCATCTGGCCTTCGAAAGCTTTTCCCCAGGGAGTTGCACTAACTTCTGCCACATAGATCGCGCTTGATGATGGACATAGCCCATGGCAAAGAGGCCAGAGATGGAGAGCAAATGGACTTCTGTGAAAATACACGAGGGACAGACAGCATCCTGCTTGCCCAGTAAGTGCTAGAAAATGCTCTAAAACATGGCAAGTACAGACAGGCCCCAGCAGGTTCCAGCATTCTTATGTTGGCTGGGACTCTGGTTTTTAATGTGAGTCCTGTTCTCTGTGAAGTAGACCTTTGACCTACTTGTTACTACTTTTTAGCTTTTTGAAGTTATAGCTGGACAGTGTTATTCAGGTTAAATCATACATAAAACTTTGTTTTAATATTTTAAGTAGTGTTTAAATCGACATAGGCTGTGTTCTGAACTATGAAGAGATAGCGAAGCTTTCTTAAGAAAAGTTTTGAGGGGTGGCTTTGTTGTAAAACTAAAATTGCATAACACTTACAGAACTGCATGTCCCATGCAGGATCTTCAAACAAGACTGTTGCTTGTTTGTTATGGTTGACAAGGCCACCACTCTTTCTCTGTAGGAACGCAACATTGACAAGAAGAAAGCAAAGCAAAATCTTTGTGACACACTGTCCCTGGGATGCTTTATGTAATTTACTTTTAAATTTACTAGCCTAAAAAAGAGTTACCATGAAGAAGTCTTTTTAAAAATGGAATCATTTGATTCCAAATGTATATATTAAATTTCTTAGGTATGATTATTTCTGCCCTTGGTGTGTCTATGATTTTTCTGTAACCAAAAATTAATACCACTTTAATGCCAATTTGCTTTCAACATTACTGATCCAGAAAATCTAAAAGGTAGATTTGGCATGCCAGATTAGAAAACAATAACCTGGTATCAGAGGTAATAGTCACCTTATCCATCCTCCACTTTTTGAATGAAGATGAGGACCCCCCTCAGCCACCTCACATGATGGTATTGAAAATAACCTCAGAAAATGGATGTGGAAAGATTGATTTATAAATGCACTTTAAAGCCATAGGATGTTATTGCATTCTGAATTTGAAGTTTTTCTATATAAGCAAGACTTGTTTCCGTTAATATAGCTGTGACATGCCAACCTCTGAGCTGAAAGAGAGAATAGCCTCTTAGGAGCAGAATCTGGAACATGGGTCAGTGTTCCGTTAGGAGCCTGACAGCTGGACTCACAAAGTTACCGTTCTATTGGCATGTCCAGATGGTATATGGATGTGGGGTCCAGTGGTATTCACAGCTCAAATAAGAGAGATTTTATGAGGTAAAAATCCATGAATACTTAAAATTTTATTTGATTTAAAGTCTGCTGGACTTTATTCCTGGAGATTCAAAAATATTTTAACTCCTTCAGAATGTGCTTACAGGTCCAGAATTTAACTTTCTTTATATAATTTAAATCTAAAGTGATTATAATCTGATTTTTAAGATAATCCTTTGTACACCATACAGTTAAGAAACCAGCCGGGTGCAGTGGCTCAAGCCTGTAATCCCAGCACTTTGGGAGGCTGAGGCGGGTGGATCACGAGGTCAAGAGATCGAGACCATCCTGGTCAACATGGTGAAACCCCGTCTCTACTAAAACTACAAAAAATTAGCTGGGCATGGTGGCGCGTGTCTGTAGTCCCAGCTACTCAGGAGGCTGAGGCAGGAGAATTGCCTGAACCCAGGAGGCGGAGGTTGCGGTGAGCCGAGATCGCGCCATTGCACTCCAGCCTGGGTAACAAGAGCGAAACTCCGTCTCGGAAAAAAAAAAAAAAAAAAAGAAAGAAACCAGCCAGCTGAATGTGGTGGGACACACCTGTAATCCCAGCTACTTAAGAGGCTGAGGCAGGAGAATTGCTTGAACCTGAGAGGTGGAGGTTGTGGCGAGCTGAGATGGCGCCGCTGCATTCCAGCCTTGGTGACAGAGTGAGACAGTCTCTAAAAAATAAAAAAAATAAAAAAATAAAACCAGCAAAGTATTCAGATAAAAATCTGTTAAAAATCAGAGTCCTCCAGATAAAGTCTGAGAAATAAGCTCAGTTATTATTTGATTATATTTTCTTTCTCTACTCACTTTTTTAAATTGCTGAAGAAAATAAAGCTGAGAGACCTTCTTTTCTCTCCTAAAATCTTTTGTGGGCCTTAAAGTCATTTTCCCAAACTGTCCCCCTCCCACTAACAAAAATCTGTGGAAAGGCCCTCTCCTGTCCCCAAACCTAACACTTTATGACAATTGTGTTCTTACTAAATCCTTTAGTCACTTACCACATGGATTGAAATTCTTAAGCAACAGTTCAGTTCTGACTCCCACTCGATCCTTGACAAGGCCTTCAAAGGCATGAGTCAGACATGGTTTATCCATCTCCGTGTGAAGCAGACAGGATAAATATAGCAAATGAGCTCAAGACCTTATGGTCAGAATGAAAAGAAGACTAAGGGGGACTTGCTTAGTACTGGTCTAACGAAGAGGTCAATTACATGGTATCAGTTATTAGCGAGCTCGAGTTTCCAGAAGATAAAATCAGTACAAAGAGTAACAGTCAAGGAAAGCTTATTGGACAGAGGAGACTTGGGCAAGGCCTTGAAGGATGGAAAACAGAGAGTGAGGGAGGGAAGCATTAAGTAAGAGGAGCAAGATTGAGCAAGGCAAGTTTCTGGGATAGCAGTGACCGAACCCTAAAGTACCACGGTGAGCTGTGCATGGGGAACTGTAGGCAACAGCCTGGTTAGATTATTCTTCTCCTGAGCACCCCCATCCCAAACCCCAAGTGGCATCTCCAGGCCCAGATAAACATTTGTATCCTTGCATTTATAACGGTTCTCTAGCTTTTCCCCCACCCCTGGCAATTCGGAATTGTAACATTTCATTGGTCCCAATATACTAATGATGATTTGTTGGACATCTGGATTCTTGCATTTTGCCATTAAAGAATGCCATTTCTTTTCCTGAGCAGTTTTTCGTAAATAATCAAGAAACTTCCATCACCCATGATCAGTCACAGTCCTCACCCCACCATAAACTTTCTATTCTCTGATCTTCTTCTTTGTATAGTTTATTGTCACCCTGTGCCAGGGTAAGACTTCCCTTTTCAGGGAAGCTTGTGCTTTCCCTCCCAGTCTAGCCAGGTGTCTTCATGTTATTTTGCTGAGCACCTCCCTAACAGGGCTGTGGCCCCCAAGTAAGTAATAGAGTCAGAGCTGTGAAGCCTGACTAGGTGATGCAAGTTGATGTTCTTTGTGTCATCTTCATGAGTGTGTGGGATTTTCTAACATTCTTCAAGGGATAAACTCATGATGGATGCCTGCTTCTGTTGGTCTGGAACAACCTCTAGAGTTGTACCTATAAAGAATGCCAGTAGATGCTGTTGATGAATCTAACTTGAAAAGCGTGTGTGTGTGTGTGTGTGTGTGTGTGTGTGTGTGTGCACGTATGTTTTGTGATTAGAGATATATTATCTTCCCACTTGGAATATAAAAATAATCAACTTTAAAAGAGCAGTGGGAGGATAAATAATGCTGTCTCTTAAGAGATATTCTGAAGGGAAATATTTTCCAGTTTTCTGTTGTGGAAATGAATGTCTCCCCTCCATATCAAAAATAATAATAATAACAACCATGGCTATGATTGTTTATAATAGCGTTTTTTGAGGTGGAGTTTCACTATTGTCACCCAGGCTGGAGTGCAGTGGCATGATCTTGGCTCACTGTAACCTCTACCTCCTGGGTTCAAGCGATTCTCCTGCCTCAGCCTCCTGAGTAGCTAGGATTACACATCACACTAATTTTTGTATTTTTTGTAGAGACACGGTTTCACTGTAGTGGCCAATAGTTATTTAACTATTGGTAAGGTAAGGTAAAAGTTAAATAGTTATTTAACTATTGGTAAAGGTAAACTTTTCATTTTAACCAAAGAGTAAGATAGTATCCCCACTCCTGTCCCATTTAGAATATGACATAATTCCAAACTCTACTGAGAATTATTGAAACTTCACATGAAGCACTCTCTACCAAACTCATTGATGGAGAAATCAGGGGTTCTAGGTGGGAATTCTTTCTACTTTGAGGAATTTTCATGATACAATGTGATGTAAAATCTTTTGTTATAGGATGTAGCTGCCCTGTTTCATTGATCTGGAGGTGACTTTTAATGTAAAGTCATTTGGTTCTAGAAAAGAAAATATTTCTCTATTATTTTGATTAAAGAATCCCAAACATTACAAATAATTCTATGACCAAAAGTTGTAAGTGAAGACCCTTGTAAATCCAACAGAAACGCTCAGTGGATTGATCTTAAGGGAAGGTCTATTTTATCCTGATCATGTCTTGTCCTGTCTCCCTCTAGCATCCAGGTTCAACCCTGGTGTGTGACAGCATTCTACACAAATACGCCTCTCTTGCTAGACCTGCAAGTGAGTCTATCAGCCCATACCCTGAAGCTTTCTGGGGAATATGAGCATTGGTATTTTGCCTTTGCTTTGTGGTGTTCTAAACTTCAGTGAAATTCATCTGGTAGTGTTGGCCCTGAAATCTGCATTGAATTAGCTATCAAAGTAGAGCCCTTTACTCCATATGACCTTTAGCTTAGCTCAAGAACCAGAAATGCCCCAAGTAGATAGGCTCTGAGAAGCTTCAGCTCTAACTGCTTAAAGAGCATGATTTTGTGTAAAAAGAAAAGTTATATTGGTTACATATTTTTGAAGCAATTGCTAAAACCCCTACTGAATTGGTACTAAAAATCAGACACTGATAGGTGTTTGGTAAACATGTGGATTTTCAGATCATACCCCAGTCCTTCTGCCTCAATGAGAGATTCCTGTGTCTGAAGAGAGACCCAGGCATTTAGTTAGGAAGAACAAGCACTTCCTAATGACTCTGAGGCAGTTTGTCAGGCATATTTTGGAAATGGTCATACAAAAGGGAAATAACTCATAGACAAAAACCTTGCTATTCTCTGATGCAATTTACTATAGAGATTAAGAGCTTCAGCTCTGGAGCCAGGTGCCTGGGACTGAATCCCAGCTCTCCCACACTTGCTTATAACCTCAGGCAGTTTCTTCATCTGTAACATGGGATGTAACAGCATCCACCTCCTGGGGTGGTTGTGAGGAATCAGTGAGTTCCAACAGGCAAAATGCTTTATTTGGGCCTTGCTCAATGTAAGCACTGGAAAAGTTTTAAGTATTGTTTGTTTTTGTCACTTCTGTTTTGCTTCTAACACTTTTTAATATAATTATTTTATTGACTAATCCCTGGGATTATTTATAAAATATAATAAATATAAATTATTTTTAGTATGATTATTTTATAAAATAATCCCTGGGAAAACTTCAGTATATTTTAGCACTTCCCATTATACAATATAAAATGGAACAAGAGAAGGCAAGAGAGCATTGTATAGACCTTACAACCAGACAGACATGTGTTTGTGTTTCACCTTTATTCCTTGGAAGCTGTGTTACTGTCTGACTATCTGTTTCTCTACCTGTAAAATGGAAATGTTCATACCCTCTGTGGTATCACGTTGTTGTGGAATATAGATGAAGCATATACGGGCAAGCCTACTTTCTAACATAAAATACTCAATGGGTATTTTCTATTTTATTATTATTATATTTTGCACTCTGGGGATATTCATGTGGGTTAGGTGCAAAGATCCAATTATTTACAGGAACGTCAAAGTTTTTCTGTTGTTATCCTGTTTTGTGGGAGGACTAGTTTACATATAATTCGTATTTGTTAATTTACAGGTCAATTTGTAATTGGCTTAAAATACTGATTAGTAAAGTCATGAATGTGTGTGTATGTATATATATCACACATACATACATCACAGAGATTGATACACACACACATCTCATGGAGATAGATGGAAAGATGATAGATGGATTGATTTAGGAACCCAAGTTTAGTGGGAAAGATGAGACTGGGGATTCAGGGAGGCTTTTCTGAGGAAGGGGGTTTCAAGTTCTGCACAATTGTAAAGTGTAATCAGTGTTAACCAGGATTTGACAGGAGGAAGTAGGAGCTGTAAGGAGTAACATTAGAAAGCCTGCATGTTGGTTTACTAGTGTTAGGCTGGAATATATGTCTGGGTACATTGGAGTCACATTTGCTGGGAAGAGACCAAAGAAGTTCAAATGTATACTGGGTTTAGACCAACTAAGGCCTAATACATAAACCCTCGTAAGCAGCTTGAATTTTATCGTGGGGCAACAGGGAGCCATTAAAGGTTACTTTTTTAAGCAGGGGAGTGACCAGATCAGTGATGCACATTAGAGAAAGAGTCTACTGACTTTGTAGAGAATGTGCTGAACAGTACCCAGAGATGGGTGAAGAAACACGTGGAGGAGGCAGTTGCAGAAGTCCCTGCTGTGGCCTGGTCTGAGTTAGCAGCTCTGTTTGCCTAAGTCCTATGTGAAGGCAGGTGGAGTGGCCCTGCGAACTTGATTCTGGTGGTGAAAAATTAATATTGCCTGAGCCTGATTCTCTAATATGTACACCTCTCTCTAAAGTAACTTAGATCCTTTTGGAAGTTGCATTAAGTCTCCAAAGCCACTGGGGTGCCATTAAACTCCTGTTTCGGCATACTAAATGGAATGGAATCTCAGCCTGCAGTCAGCCAGCAAATGAGTATAACTTATGTTGAATTCCAGCTAATGTACAGTCTTGGAAGTAGCATTTAGTCTGGAAAGTCACTTGGGTGCCATTTGGAGTACTGAACTGTGATTTACTTGGTCATACCCTAGTGGCCTGTGTGTGCCAATATAGCTTCCATGGTCTTTTCTACTTCATTTCAGGGGATAACTTATGGAATGAAAACATCCATTTAAAAAGTATATTTTCTATATCTTATTCATTTTCTTGGTGGATAGGGATTATTGAGGTCAGTATTTATTGCTCAAAAATGTGTCATTTGAATGAAAATGTAAGTCGTAACCTAAAAATGTGTAGTTTAAATGAAAGTAACGGATCATAACCCAAGGTAATTTTACCTCTTAAATGCATGTCATAAAGTTTTTTTTTTTATAAAAGCATTGATATCCACACCTTTATCCAAAAGTCATTTAAAATTCTTTTACAAGGAATTTTTTAATGTTCATCATGTAAAGTTTGCTTCATATATAATATCAATAATAAATTGTTCATTGATATGCACGTATATGAAGAGTGAGTCATACTCCCATAAGGGACAATGTTTAAAAAAAAAAGCAACTGATACTCTGATAAGCCCTAAGCCCTGTGAGGTCTGAGACTATGTCTTAGTCATGCTTTTATCCCCATGTAGTTGTCACCATGAGCCTGGCATTGAATACATGTTTCATTAGTATGTGATTACCACATGCAAATCAACATTAATATGTGAAGTCTGTCTATTGACGGCTAATCGTGGTGATAGCTACTAGCAGTGTGAAAGCTTTCTGCCTATCTGAGATAGGTGTTTTGGGAACTTAGGACAATTGTTATTCCTGAAATGTACAAATGAGGGAACCTCAAATAGAGTCTGTGTGATAACTCAATTTGACAATATTTTAGGAACTAGATTCCCTCTTAATAAAAATAATTATTGGCTTAAGCTTTTGAAGTTCATAGATGCTTGGTAAGTAAATAGGAATAGAATTTTAGATATGTAAAGAGATTAAGTCATATTTATCTAATTTGGTAAAGTAAAAAGAGGGAAAAGATATAAAAATAGAGAATTTTACAAGTGCTTGCTGGAATAAACCATAATGTGCCTAACATTTATGTGATATTGTAGCGTGTCCATTATGCTTTCCAAAACATTACCTCATCTGATCTGTTAGGAATGCTGCAAAGTAGAGTTTCTGCAGATAAGGAAATTATGTTTTAGAGTGGCTAGGAGGCTTGTCCAAGGTCCAAACAGCTCATAAATGATGAACTGGAAACTCTGTTTTCTGACTCTTAAGCCAATTCTTAAACGGTTCAGTAGCAAGTAAATAATTGGCGTATACTACCACCAGAAACCATCTCAATAATGAGTTCAGATTGAAGAGATTCCTTCTTGAACTGCCAACACATTTATGGCCTACACCACTCATCTGCCATAAAACTGTAACTTTTTTTAAAAAATGGCTTTTATTTCTAATTATAGAAGCAACATAGGTTCCGAGTAGAAATTTTAAAAATGTACATTGGTTTAATGAATGCTATGTGACCATACATCAAATCCTTTAGAGATAGCATTTCTAAGATTTTTGTGCTTCTTGAAAATTTGTTATACTTAAAAAAATATTTTAATGAGATCATCAAAAATATTTTTTATTTTAATTTTTACTTTCACAAAATAATATGAAAAGTTTTCTCATGTCATTAATCATTATAATACCATTTTAACAGCTTCATAGTATTCCCTTTTCTGAATAATACCCGTTAAGGACTTGGAGCTGCTTTCCTAGGTTTTCTTATTGGAAGCAACACTCAAGAACATCTTTGCTATCTCTTTGTATAACTCCATAATTTTTTGTCATAGAGTAAATGCCTGAAATAAAATCGCTGGGTTAAATGGCATACAGAATTACTCAATCATAAGCCAAATAGACAAACAGAAAGATTGCGCCTATTTAAATTCCCATTTTGCAGTGTATGAATGCCATTTTTTATATATTTGCTAATCCCTGATCTTCTTTAAAAAATCTTTGCCAATATGATTATCAATGGTAACGTATTTTTGTTTTGCATAACTTAGTAATAAAATAGTAAATCATGTGCAAGAGGGAACTCAGCTTTGCTCTCATGTGTCTTAAACAGCGCTTATTGTTCATTGTTTAACAATGTGGACATTCAACAGATAGAACGTTATCTTGACAGCACATGTAATAGATAAAACATTAATCATATTCCTCTTTCATCTTTGTTGTATCAAATTTTTCAATTGCTGCCATTCATTCTTTGGTGAAATGAAATGGCTTTTTCAGTGGGCCATTTTAATAGCCATATGATACAAGTCTGAAAGCATTTTAAGTTCTTGGAAGTAGTATCATAGTTTTTGAGCTAGCAAGAACCTTAGAGATCATCTAATCTGACTCCATCATTTTACATTATGTGTATTTAATATAAAGACATGAAAAATCTTGGTGTGTTTTGCAAATTGAAAAGTTCAGTGTCTTATGTTTTACAAAAATGTATAATTTTGCCCTTAGTCTATATAAGTTACTAACATCCTTGGCAATTTAAACCTCTTTGTTTTTAATTTTTTAGTGAAAATGAAATCATCAACCATGTTAAGAAAACTAAATTTTAGCCATGACAGTAGATTCTAGTGTTGAAGATAAACCACATGCCAATTCTGCCTTATCTAAATGCTATTTTCCTGTAGCCACATTATTCCATGTAGCCTGTTGTAACCATATTTCTTTTCATTTTGTTTTAGGTAGCAGTTTTACAACATCATCAGGATTATATACAGGAAATAATTCACTCACAAATTCATCTGGATTTAACAGTTCACAGCAGGTAGCTTAAAAAGCCAGTTTAACTTCTGAAAAATATCTTTAAATGTGATGTGATTTTCTTATATAAAGAAAGATCTGTTCATATTGTAAGTGAGAGCTTTCCTAAGGCATTCAGTAGTCTTCTTTTAAAATTTACTTTAGCAGTCTTTTATGGTAAATTGTTTGGTGTTTAGATTGGTTTAATTTTACCTACTATTACATCATAGAAGACTGAAAATATGAAGAATGTATATAATCTTACATTAAATTTGTTGGCAAGTCTGAGCTCTTTACTTAATGTGTACTTGTATGCCCCCCTGTGTGAATTCAGAAAAGGCTCAGAAACCCAGACATCTTTACAGTCACTTTGATGTATAAGAGATAAGCAGCACTATTTTGATGGACAATTCTTGTCTGGTTTGATTTGGTAGGACTATCCGTCTTATCCCAGTTTTGGCCAGGGGCAGTACGCACAGTATTATAACAGCTCACCGTATCCAGCACATTATATGACCAGCAGCAACACCAGCCCAACGACACCATCCACCAATGCCACTTACCAGCTTCAAGAACCACCATCTGGCATCACCAGCCAAGCAGTTACCGATCCCACAGCAGGTAATTGTGTGAATATTATTAGTCCTGCAGGTGATATTTTCAATGATTTCAATGCATTTTTCTACAGTCATATATTCATGCAGTGGTGGCAAAATTTTGGCAGCTTTTGGTAAAGACTAAATATAAGTCAAGCAGCGCGACTGTGGCATTAACTTCATTTTAATTTATTTTTTTATTTGCTTCAAGTTTTAAAATAAAGTATATAAACATCAAAAGGCATGTGAAATAGATTTTATTTGTAAATATACTCAATTTTTAAGGTATATGTAGCTTCTGAGATTTATAAGTACTTAGCTATAACTATAATTTGTTGACATCACATTGAGTATGAAAATAAATGGCAATGCCTAGAAGTTAGTGTTTACCATTATTCAATATTTAATGTTATTCATCAGAGTAATATATTGCTGATAGTTAAAAAAAAAAAATCAAAGGTGAGCCTCTGCTTTCTCACATGTAGCCTGCTGTGAATTTCATGGCAATGTGTCATGAGCATGGCCGTTTGTTATACTTTTGCACCACCATTGCTGGTCTCTTTCAAATGCCAGCCTCTCCATGTGGAAATCTTCATACCTGATGTCTTTGATACCTCTTCCCCTCATTGATTCTTTCTTTCTAGAACTCTTAATGGTGTCTGCTTAATTTCCTGAATTGGTCTTTACTTAATGTTTTCTATACTTTCTCATACTTCTCACCTCCTTGCCTTAACTTGTTAAAAATGTAATCATATCTTTCATGGATTACAAAATAAGCTATTATACTCAAAGAGTTAAACTTTTCTTCCTCTTACCTGTTTCCAGAGGTAAAATGGTCTTAACATTGAAAAAATTACCTCTCTGATGTTATAATCATAGTGTTCATTCTAGGTTATCCTAAATTATGAAAAAAAGTTTTGTGTAATAAATGCCAATTTAATTTCAGACTATAGAATTATATTTTAAATATTAATGGGTGATTTCATCCCCAAAAATCTTCCAAATTTTTCATATTCCACCTTTTCTCCCTTTTTAAAAGAAATGTACGTAGACATTGTTTTATTCTAGAGTTTCATCATTCTTGTCTTTCAGTTAACTTCAAATGCTCATTATTTCTGCTGCATATTTTAACTTTAAATATTTTTGTCTTTGATAATTATATTTCATGTATCTTTATTTTCCAAAAACTAAATTGATATTATATTCCTTACTTAGTTTATATGTGTACACACAGTGTTCATAGAACTGAATATACATGTATCTCTCTTCCTTTAATTAGATTTCACATCCATATAATCACACTGAAGATAAATTTTATTAAGAATGCATAGAATTTATTGTAGGAGTTTTTATAGAATTATCTCTACTTACGTAAACTTCATATATGTATCATGAGGAAAGGTAATGGCTTGTCCCAACTTTAGGGAGTTCCTGTCTTTTCATTTGAACCATCTGTGTCATGCAAGCTTCCTGAGAACTAACAGGAGTTTCGAAATGAGGATCATTATATGAATGAGATGTAGCCAACCTCTTTTAGGGTCTAGAGAGTCACAGAATGAGAAAAGGAGACCACAGAATAATTTTATTTAATTCATGACATTTTGGTTGTGAAGACTACATTATAAATAAACTGATGAAGACTTAATTGTGTTTGGGTTGATAAGAGCTTTTTGGAAAAGGCCATTTGGTCAAATATAAGTGTTTGTCTCTGAAACCAGACATTGTTCTAAGTGAGTTTCTTCCCTCAAAGGGATGCTATTTGAAAGAATGGGGATGGTGGAGTACAAAGCCAGGCCACGTGGAAAACAATCTAATTTCAAAATATGTCCATGATTTTAAGAGTGAATGATGTATTTTAGTTTGTATTGTAAAAGTAAAAGTGCTTAGTGTTTCAGGTGTTTATTTTAATATCGTTATCTTATGGGAAAAGACTAGGAATGAGCTGAACCCAGGAAAAAAAAATACTTTTCAGATTTCTTATATATACCTCTTCCAACTAAAGTAATTATGTCTGGATCAGCCTTTCTTGTGTTGCATAATTAGAAATGGAAAGTTCACAGAGTTTCCAGATTGAAAAAGAAATGGTTTTCTTCAAAAGTTCAAGGAAGACCTAGTCTGGGTATGTTGTTGTCATTCTTTAATTTGTGATAAGACCACAGATTCAGCCTAAGGTTTTTGGCATTAACTTGCCTTTCTTCTTAGTAGTCATATATAAAAGAACACTTTTCTTGATGAAAAGGAAGTTTTGAGGTAAAGTACATAAAATGGAAGAATTTATTAAACTAAAGAATTAGAAATGATTTATTGAAAACAATTTCTGTTTTCAGGTAGAATTTTTTAAGTGGTTAAAATAATGTCTCTTTGTTGGAATAATTTTGGGTCTTTTTTTTCTTTTAATTTTTAGTCTATTGGGTTTAAAGTCAGTATTTTATAATACTGGAGAGTTAGACTGTAGGCATTTTCTTATCCTATGTATGACGTGGTTTCTGCCTTTCAATTTCATTATATTAGGCAGTAGAGACAAATCTAGGACATGAGATAGCCTCTCATGCTTCATGATTTTTGTTCCTGCATTGTTCTTAGAATTGTTATGTCATAATGGACATATAAAGATAATCTTGTAAGGATTTTTCAGGGCAAACATTTAAGGAGTTATTTGTGGGGTTTTCTTGTACCTTTTTAAAGTTACTTTTTAAGTCTGTAATGGTATGCAGTAGTACTTGTAAACATGCAATTCCTCATGAATTTTGAGTTCAAAATTATTTTAAAGTGTTTATAATGAAATACTCAGAATGAATGAGAGTTCCTGTTGCTCCATATTCTTGTCAGCATTTGGTGTTGTCATTGTTTTCGATTTTGGCCGTTCTAATTGAGGAGTAGTGCTACCATGTTGTTTTAATTTGTTTCTAATGACATATGATGTGAAACATATTTTCATATGTTTATTTGCCATCTGTATGTCTTTTTTGGTGAGGTGTCTGTTCAGATATTTTGCCCACTTCTTAAACAGATTGTTTTCTTATTGTTGGGTTTTAGGAGTTCTTTGTTTATTTTGATACACATCTTTTATCAGATATGTGTTTTGCAAATATTTTCTCCCAGTCTGTGGATTGTCTTTTCTCTTAACAATGTCTTTTGCTCACACCTGTAATCCCACCACTTTGGGAGGCTGACGCGGGTAGATCATGAGGTCAGGAGTTTGAGACCAGCCTGACCAACATGGGGAAAACCCATTTCTACTAAACATACAAAAATTAGTTGGGTGTGGTATCACACTCCTGTAATCCTGGCTACTTAGGAGGCTGAGGCAGGAGAATTGCTTGAACCCAGGAGGCAGAGGTTGCAGTGAGCCGAGATTGTGCCATTGCACTCCAGCCTGGGTGACAGAGTGAGGCTCAATATAAAAAAAAAAAAAAATAGTAGAAGTTTTTAATTTTATTAAAGTCCAGTTTATCAGCTTTTCCCTCATGGATCATGCCTTTGCTCCTGTATCTAAAAACGTGTTGCCAAAACCAAGGTCATCTAGATTTTCTCCTGTGTTACTATCTAGAAGTTTCATAATTTTGCATTTTATATGTGGGTCTCTGATTCATCTTGAATAAATTTTTGTGAAAGATGTAAGGTCAGGGTCTGGATTCATTTCTTTGCATATGTATGTGCACTGGTTCCAGCTTAATTTTTGAAAAATTATCTTTTCTCCATTATGTTGTCTTTGCTGCTTTGTCAAAGATTACTTAACTGTATTTAAGTGGGGCTATTTCAGGGTCCTCTCTTCTGTTCCTTTGATCCATTTGTCTTTTTTTTTTTTTTAACAATACCACTCTGTCTTGATTAGTATAGCTTTACAGTAAGTCCTAAAGTCAGACAGTGTCTGTCTTCCAACTTTTTTCTCCTCCTTCAGTGTTGTGTTGACAGAAGAGTCTTTTGTCTCTTCATATAATCTTTAGAATTAATTTGTCAGTATCCACAAAGTAAATTTCGGGGATTTTGGCTGGAATCATATTGAATTAATAGATCAAATTGGGACAAACTAATGTCTTGACAATATTGAATCTATCCATGTGCCTGGAATATCTCTCCATTTATTTATATCTTCTTTGATTTCTTCTATAGTTTTTCTCATGTAGCGCTTATATATAATTTTTAGAGTTATATCTAAGTATTTCTCTCTCAGTCTCTCTCTCTCTCTCCCTCCCTTCCTCCCCCCCCCCCCGCTCATGTTGATGGAAATAGTGGTGTGTTTTTAATTTCAAATTCCAGCTGCTCACTGCTAGTATATAGGAAGGCATTTGATTTTATTGATTATGTTATATCCTACAACCTTCCTCATTGGTTTCAGGAGTTGTTTTCTGTTTGGTTTTAGGGGTGAGTATTTGTTGATTTTTTAAAAACTATTTTCTAGATAGACAATCGTGTTTTCTGTGAATAAAGACAGTTTTATGTCTTCCTTCACAATCTGTATACATTTTATTTTCTTACTGCATTAGTAGGAACTTCTAGTACAATGTTGAGCAGGAGTGGTAGAGGGAACATTTTTGCTTTGTCCTTTATCTTAGGAAGAAAACATCTAGTTTCTTGCCATTAAGTATGATGTTAGCTTTAAGTTGTTTTTCGATATTCTTTGTCAACTTTAGGAAGCTCTCCTCTTTCCTAGATTACTGAGAGTTTTTATTAAGAACGGGTATTGGACATTGTCAAATGCTTTTTATGCATCTGTTGATTTGATTATATGGTTTTACCTCATTATTAGTCCATTGATGTGATGGATTACATTATTCTCAAATGTTGAACTAGCCTTATATATCTGGCATTAATCCTACTTGGTCATGACATATAATTCTTTTTATACATTGTTGGATTCAGTTTGCTAATGTTTTGTTGAGGATCTTTGCATCTATGTTCATCAGACATAATAGTCTAGTTTTCATATCTTGTAATGCCTTTATCTCATTTCAGTATTAGGCCTCACTGATGAAATTTAAAAATGCTCCCTCTGCTTCTGTTTTCTGGAACAGATTGTAGAGAATTGGAATCTTTTTTTTTTTTTCTTAAATATTTGATGGAATTTACCAGGGAACCCATTTGAGTCTAATGCTTTGTGCTTTCTGTTTTGAAAGGTTAATTGTTGACTCAATTTCTTTAATAGATACAGGCCTATTCATATTATCTACTTTTCCTTCTGTGAGTTTACGTAGACTGTGTCTTTCAAGGAATTGGTCCATTTCATCTAAGTTTATCTAATTTGTGGGCATAGAATTGTTCGTAACATTCCTTTATAATCCTTTTAATGTTCATGGGATTGCTAATGATGGCTGTCTTTCATTTCTGATATTAGTAATTTGTATATGCTCTCTTTTTATTTAGGTTAGCCTACTAGAGGTTTATCAATATTATTGGTATTCTCAAAGAACCAGTTTTATTAAATCAAACACCGCATGTTCTCACTCATAGACAGGTGTTGAACAATTAGAACACATGAACACAGGGAGGGGAGTACTACACACTGGGGTCAGTTGGGGGGAAATAGGGGAGGGTCGGTGTGGGGTGAGGAGTTGGGGAGAGATAGCAAGGGGAGAGATGCCAGATGTAGGTGATGGGGAGGAAGGTAGCAAATCACACTGCCACATGTGTACCTATGCAACAATCTTGCATGTTCTTCACATGTACCCCAAAACCTAAAATGCAATACAATAAATAAATGGGAAAAAAAAGAGCCAGTTTTATTGATTTTCTCTGTTGTTTTCCTGCTTTTAATTTTATTGACTTCTCTGATTTTCACTGTTTCATTATTTTTTTCTGCTTACTTTTAAGTTTTGCTTTTCTTTTTATAGTTTCTTAAGACTGAAGATTAGATGATTGATTTTGGAGCTTTCTTTTCTAATATATGTGCTCAGTGCTGTTAATTTTCTCCTGAGCACTGTTTTTGTGGCGTTTCACAAAATTCAATGGGTTCTTCTTTTTCATTTTCATTTACTACACAGTATTTTACTACTTATTTTTATTTTCATTACCATTGGAATCCTCCCTTTTAATGAGATATATTTATAAACATTTTATTGGAGAAAAATCTTAGAAATGTGATAGTTTACAGTAAATATCATTAGTTAGAGTTACCCAGATATTCACATCCACAGATTAAATGGCTGTCTCATTTAAAAATACGTGTAATTTCTGAGAAGAAGGGTATTCCATGGTAAATTCAAATTTCCCTCTCTATAAAATCAAATTTTGATTAGAATCAAATAGTTTTTTTGTTGTTGTTGTTCAAAGATTGTGAGACAGTGTCACAATTAAATCCATGATTACTTTCAATAATAAATTATGGATTTCACTCATTTTTATTATTTTTAAAAAATGATCCTTTACAAAGTCAATGTTTTTACTCTGTGTTCAAAATAGAGGTAGGAAAAAATAAATTTGAAGATGTTTTCCTTTTGTGCTAATATCTACACTAGCATTTTATCCCTAGCCAGTGAGGTATAGAGTAAGTTATCATCTTGTAGTGATCCCCAAAAGCTTAAGTCATATTGCTACTGATATAACTAAATATATTATTTCAAAAGAGTGATAAAAATAATTTCTGAGTATTGTTATGAAAAAAATGCTAATGACTTTTCTCAAAAGAGCACTTAAACGATTCTTATGAAGATATATTTTATCATATAATTCATGTGTATAATCAAAATATAAGCCATAATCTATAATCTGGTTACTGTGCTGTACTTAAATAATTTGGCTTGAAAACATATTTTTTATCCCAAATATCTTAGAATATCTCATAATTATGATAGCTATCATCACAATACATAATAAAATACTATCAAACACACGTGTGCTTAGAGCTCTACATTCATTACCGCATGTAATCTTACAATATACCATATACCATGACATAGGTATTATTGGTTCCCATTTTACAGATGAGGAAAATGAGGCACATCACTCTTAAATGCTTAATAAATGTTAGGTATTATTAAGTTAATCAAGAATGTTGAGGGTAAATTCCTACAAAAGCACTACTTACAATATTATATATATATATATATATATATATATATATATATATTTTTTTTTTTTTTTGAGACGGAGTTTCACTCTTGTTACCCAGGCTGGAGTGCAATGGCGCAATCTCGGCTCACCACAACTTCCGCCTCCTGGGTTCAGGCAATTCTCCTGCCTCAGCCTCCTGAGTAGCTGGGATTACAGGCACGCGCCACCATGCCCAGCTAATTTTTTGTAATTTTAGTAGAGACGGGGTTTCACCATGTTGACCAGGATGGTCTCAATCTCTTGACCTCGTGATCCACCCGCCTCGGCCTCCCAAAGTGCTGGGATTACAGGCTTGAGCCACCGCGCCCGGCCTAATATTCTATTTTTTAAATAATACAAATACAAAGCAGTAAGGAACAAAAAGTGAATGGTGAATAAAACATTTTAGATTAATGTGAAATAAAAGCTAATTGGTTCTTAGGAATAAGCTTTAGTATGAATGCCTTAGAAAAGTTTGTTTTTCAAAGGATTTGTTCATTTGAATTTCTTACCAACAACTTGATGTTGAAATCTACCTTCACGTGCGCTGATCGCATGCAGGCAATTTACCAGTTAAGGTGGTGGACAGGAATCTTGCCAATATTGAATTTCAAGTGACAGAGGAAAAATCAGTATAAGAGGGAACTCAATATGCATGGGAAACCATTTGTTCCCTCTGCTTCTTTGATCCCTGCCAAGGCACAAGAAAGTAGAGCAAAGTGCCTGAAAATGAGGGGAATGTTCTTGTGCAAAGTTGCCGAACTCTGAGCCCTCAGAGGAGCTCATTATGACAGGATAAAAAACTGAACTCCTGGCTATCTTCCGTGTCATGCGGGAAATTTGGGTTTCATCTGTAGTCCATAATATGCTTATGTCTGTCCATTGTGGAAATGATCCTGAGGTTTGCAATAGCAAGCATCTTGATGCCTCCATTTTGCCAAGTGAACAGTTTGGAAAATC
This sequence comes from Cebus imitator, assembly GCF_001604975.1. NCBI lineage: Eukaryota > Metazoa > Chordata > Mammalia > Primates > Cebidae > Cebus > Cebus imitator. The sequence goes on from NW_016107324.1 coordinate 2,395,339, forward strand.
TGCAGGCCATGCTTGCTCATTTTCACAGATGTCTCGTGGACTTTGGAGAAGTTTGCAATTTGTTCGGCTCAAAAATAAACTATTTCAGCAAAACAATTTTAACTAATGTTTTGGAAACATTTGTCGACAAAACAAATATTTGTATCTAAAATAGCCAGGCTATTAAGATGTGAGAAAACAAAACAGATGTTTGTTTTGGGTTGTTGGGTTTGTTTGTCTTGATGTCATTTGTTTTCTTTCTTTCTTTCTCTTTCTTTCTTTCTTTCTTTCTTTCTTTCTTTCTTTCTTTCTTTCTTTCTTTCTTTCTTTCTTTCTTTTTCTCTTTCTTTCTTTCTTTTCTTTAATTTCTTCTTTCTTTCTTTCTTTTTTCCCAAAGGATCTACAGTGGTATAATGAGATTATAAAATTCATGGAAATAAAGTTCACTCTTTGTTTTACATTGTAAGGAATGTTATAAAAATGAGTTTTGTTACCTGTGAATTTTGGAAAAAAATTTAGAAAGCCTTCTAAGCATTTACCCCTTTTGTGCCTCATGACTGGTTTCCCTAATTTTTTCAATCACTTAGCCATATGTCAGGATTCCTTATAGAGTCAGTTTTAGTACATTGCATTTTAATATGTAATTCTTTTTTATATTTATACATAACATGATTTGTATATTAAAACAAGAATGCATATAATACTGAGCTAATTAAATTAGTTTAACCCTCTTAAACATGTATTTTTTATCTTCTTTTGTAATTAATTGATTCATTATTTGAAAAACTGTTAAGTATTAAGTGTCCTATGGGACCAACACAAATCAACGTAATAAGTGCTCATGTTTAGGTTGGAGGACATCAGCGTTTACTGATTCAGTTTTTAAATTGGAGATGGTTGTAAAGAAGACAAAGTTATAAGTGTTTGCCATTCCTTCACCCAATTTAATTGCAATTGCATCATTTAGTGAGTGGTTTTGGATTAAGTTTTAAATAAAGGTAGAATTGATGGATTAATCGGGCCCCAACGTTATTTCTATGTTGATAGTTAAAAAAATATTGTTTGATGAATATTTTTTAATTTACAGAATAGTAATAAATGAACATGGGACAAACTTACAAAGGCACAGATGTGTTTACAGAGAAGAATAAACCTCTCTTCATGTTCTGTACCTACCCCTTGGTTTCCTTCAGCAATGTTTCAAGGATATTCTTTGCTGATATAAACATACACTTAACAACTGTCCCCAGCCTCTCTTTTTTCCATGTTCAAGTCTGTTTAGCTTTTTTGTCCTTCACAAAGAATAGAGTACTACCCATACTATTACACACCTTACTTTTTCACTAGACAAAATACAGAGAAAATTTCAATAAGTATTTTCATTATGGGTTATATATAGAGAGAGATTTAACAGTGGCTAGTATTTCTTGAACGCTTAGTAGTGCCAGGTATTGTTCTAAGCACTGTTCATTCATTAACTTAGATAATTCCCACCCAGCTCTATGAGATAGAGTTGTGTTGTCATTGTTCCCATTTTACAGATGGGAAAACTAAGGAGAGGTCAGTGACAATACTGAAATGAAACCTCTAGAAGCTTGACTTTAAACTTGAGTTTTTAATCAGTAAAGCATGCTGCTGCTTGAAACCAGTGTCTGAAGTTTCAAAGGAGCAGAAAAATGAAAATGTAAACAGAGAGTCCTAAAGGTAGTAGCTGTGTAGTAATCATTTTCTTTAATCAGCACTCAGCAAAGGCATATATTATGAGATATTCAGTTAAATAAGTGCTAAATGTTTGAATGAGCTGTACTTGCTGATAAAATAATGTAGGTCTGAAATTATAGGGAAGAAGTATGTAGCATATTTTGAGTTATTATGTCATAAGTGTTCACTGAATTATAAAAGCAGTTTGTGGATATCTTGGCTAATCCAACAGCCAATCTCTCCCATTTTCTCTCATCTTCCACTTTCCTGAATCTGTTCACCCTGTTTTCCCTTCATCCTATTTAATAGTCACCTGTCATGGACCTGCTCTTAGAGAACAACTTGCCACTATTTCCCTCCCTTTCCTTCCACGGACCTCTCTGCATCTTGTCCTCCATTTTTTTCTTTTTTCTTATCTTTCTAAAAAAATTAAATTTCTCAAATCGCAGCTTGTGGCTGATAAGCACTAAGTGTAGGAATTCTGATGATTGTATCAAGAAAAGGGAAGCCTTCGTTTTAAAGTGAAAGTGGGCAGCTGAATCCAAGACCATCACCTTCTAACACTTTTAAAAATACTCATCTGACTCCATCAGAAACTTCAGGGACCTCTTCATCAATTTAATTTCATTTTCTTCATTACCATTATTTAAAATAATGGTAATTTTTCACTTTTATATGACTGCTGATATATAAGGATATAACTCTCTACTATTTTGCATTATATATGTGCAGTATTTCACCTGGATTATTGATTGATTAGATAATCATGAATTGGTTTGGATAATGTCTGCTATTGTTTCTGTGAGAAGATAGCTTCTAAATTTCAAACAATTGATTTAAACATATTTAGAACATAGCCTATTTGTAAATTGACAACTCTCTTATATCTATAAATACACTTGCATAACCTTAGCATAAAGCAGCTGGGCAATAGGGAAGCTTTTAATTTTCGGTTAGCATTGACTGTATAGATTCTTTTGCCAATGACATAAATAAGGGATCCAGAAAGGGTGTGATGTGGCTTTTCCTGTACTTCCCTGGGTAGCACAACTGTCTCCCAAAGATGGAGATGGATATACTTTTATCCTGCAATGAATTCTCAGGTAGGAGCAGTTAGGGATGCAAGGTATCAGCTTTCAAGTTATTGGAGTCTCTTTACTTTAAGCCTTTTCTGGTATTTTGATATTACAGCACTCACTGAGAATTGAATGTAATGTCCAGTGCTTCCCAGTTACACCTGGCTAGGGCTGGGTACCACTTTCCACCTGTGCTTCCCCTCACTCCCACCCTGCCTGAGAATGTCTGTGAATGTCTCTTGACCACCACTCTTCCTTTGAATACAATTAGGAGAAACCAGAGTGGGGGCTAGGGATTTGGAATTGGGCTAACCTGGGTTTAAATTTGGGTTCTGTCATTCACTTGGGCAAGCCACTTAGCTCCTTGTTGTATTATTTCTCTATGGAATGAGCATAATACCTCCTTCGTGTATGGGATGACTATGTAAGTGGCTAGCAAAGTGACTGATACATGCTAGGCCCTCAAATGTCCATTTCTTCCATTCAGACATTCAATATATATTTATCAATGCTTGCTGTGTGCCGGCACTGTGCTTGGTCCTGGGGATGTGGGGGTGATAAAAAAGGCAAGGTCTCTGGCCTCAGGAACCTGATGTGCTCTTCCCTCTTGAAGTTCATTACTGTTGTACATTGTGGATTGTGGTTGTTTCGGACACTAAAGCCACAAAAGTGTGGCTCACCAGTTTCCTTCATGTAGAATGACTGTGGGGAGCTTAAATCAGCGGCTGAAATGTGTAAGAAGAATAATTAGAGGTTTCTACCAGGTTATCTAGAGATTACTGGTGAGTGGATAATGGTCATATTTTAGGGGTGATAAAGCTGTCTTAATTTAGTTACTAGACCTTGACTGATGAATTAATTTACCTAGAGACCTCAACTAGTGGCTGCATGAACAGGGAATAATGGTTATGAAATACAGGTTAGAGAAGTCAAAGTGATTGATTCTCTAAGATTAATTTGATTAATGTTGGTCTCAGACTATAGCTTAACCCTGAAAGACTAGTCAACAAGTTTATTTGCCTTTAGCTTATTTTACAAAAGTTTTTTGTGGGAGTATTTTATGACTGAAAACTTGAAATTATTAAGATACTATTAAGTGTTTTTATTCTGCTAAGGTAATAGTCACTGATAATCTAAACTAATGTAATTTATTCAAGGTTTTGCTGACGTCATTTTTTTTTCTTCCGGCTTTTGAAATATTTTCTAAAGCATTTTCTTCTTTTCCTTTCCTTTTTATTTTTCTTTTCTTTTTTTTTTTTTTTGCCAAGATCTGAAAAAAAACAAAATCTACCAGTGTGAAATTCTCATGGTCACATTATCACACATAACTTTGAAGGTTTGATGCCCATAACTTCATAGGTCTATATGGATCCCAGGTGATTTTTGAGGAATATCATTTGCCTTCCCTCAGAACTGTGGTCTTCTACATGGGAATCTTCTCTGATTTAGCCTGTAATTTTCATAAGAGAATGTCTATTTCTATTCTCAGCACAGCTAACATGAGTCTCCCCCACACTGATCCCAGCAATTACACCTTCACATCATGGTTCCATGCCTCCAGATATTTTCAGTTCTACCCTTAAACAAGATGCCCGATTCCAGGGTTCTGCATTCTACATTAGTGAACTCCAGAGTTACAGAGTCAGCAGTAATCGGCCTTAGAAGAAAGAATCTTGTGAAACTTGCTCCTTTATTTACCATGAGGGTGTGCTCCTGCATTCCACAGTACTCCTCGGTGAGCAGCTCCATGAGGCGTTTCCATCCCATCTCTATAATGGGAACACCTACATTTTTTATTTTAAGTTCTGGGGTACATGTGTAGGATGTGCAGATTTGTGCCCAGGTAAACGGGGAACACCTCCATTATTGTGCAGAAGTTTCTTGTCACATCTTATGCAGACCATGAGCCATAGAGCAGTTCCTGCCTTTGCCCTCCATGGACTGCAGGAAGACCCATGTGGCTCATTTCCTCACTGGCTCCATTTTCCCTTTCTGAGCCACATTTTTCTTCCAACATACTCATTCATTTTTTAAAAAGATGACTGCATATTTATTAGGTACGTATTTGGTGGATTATCTTAAGCCCTTTTTGGAGGAAAGTGGGATATAAATTATTGAGAAACTAAAATTAAGAATTAAAAGATTTTATTCAACAAGAATAAGAACCAGAGAACAGACATGCTTAAGAAGCACTTACTTTGCAAATTGTGTTGCAACTACAGTTTTGGAAACTTTTTGGTTAATATCTGCAAAAAAACCTGATGTGCACACAAAAAGTCCTTTTGGGTCAATACACAAAAATCTCTTCAGTATTTTCATATAACCGTAGTCTCCCAAAGGCACATGCCTCTTTATCTTTTCTAATCTTTGCTCAAAGTTCCAAACCTACCCTGTCTAATGAATAGGCAGGCTTGTCATTGGTTTCAGTTCAGCTATTTCATACATTTTTTACAAAGCATGCTGCCCATAGTAAAATCTCTCCCAATGTAAGAATTCACTTTCTCTATCGTTGACATTATTTTCAGCTTCTGCAGTTTATCTCCCATGCCTACTGCTTCTTCAGTGTTCTCCCTTCAAGCATCCTAAGAGCTGCAGGGTTTGCATGGAGCCTCTCCTTTCTAGTTTCTCGTTTAGTGTTTTCTCTAAAGTATATGTTTCCCTATACTTATTCATCTAATTACTTCCCTTGATTCAGCTTTGATATTGATAAAGGTTACTAAGAAAGCACACTTCTCTTGAGATGTATTTCTTTTTTTTCCATTTATTTTATTGCATTTTAAGTTTTGGGGTACATGTGAAGAACATGCATGATTGTTGCATAGGTACACACGTGGCAGTGTGATTTGCTGCCTTCCTCCCCATCACCTACATCTGGCATTTCTCCCCTTGCTATCTCTCCCCAGCTCCCCACCCCGCACCGTCCCTCCCCTATTTCTCCCCAACTGACCCCAGTGTGTAGTACTCCCTTCCCTGTGTCCATTGTTCTCATTGTTCAACACCCGCCTATGAGTGAGAACATGTGATGTTTGGTCTTCTGCTCTTCTGTCAGTTTGCTGAGAATGATGGTTTCCAGGTTCATCCATGTCCCTACAAAGGACACAAACTCATCGTTTTTGATGGCTGCATAATATTCCATGGTGTATATGTGCCACATTTTCCCTGTCCAGTCTATCATCGATGGGCATTTGAGTTGGTTCCAGGTCTTTGCATCCCACAGTTTCTTAATTGAAGGAAAAGTAGAAAATGCAGTTTCTCCTACTAACATATGAAAATGAGATTTTAATGATGTTCGTCAACGTCTCGTTAGCCAGCCATTGAGCATCTCTTACTTTCAAAGCACTGTTGTGGCGATATAGAAAGCCAGAGGGCCATTCACTGTCCTCCGGAGCATTTTGCTACCGAAGACAACCATGTATACAGCCAAACCTAAGAAAAGTTCCAGCTTTAAAATACCATGCTAGAAGAAACGAAGTGCTCAGGAAGAGTGCAGGAACAGATTCCTTACCTAAGTGTTTGAAGAAGAAATTAACAAAGGAGGTAAAATTCTCAGCATCGGAGGATGTGAAAGTTTGAGGGACAGAGGATAGGGAAGGGATATTTATTCAAGGCTAGAGAAATATACCACTTTAAATGAGCTCAATGACAGGATATTCTTTTCATCAGAACTCAAGTTAAGTTATATTTCATTCTTTTTAAGGATGAAAGCATTTTTGAACTGCAGTATCACTTTATGATCATCTTTACAAAAAGTTAACGGCCTGACGGGTGATTTTGAACTACTGACGTAGAGCAACAACACTAATACACACTTGTATAAAACCTTTAGCATGTGTTATTTGATACAATATTCACAATGGTGCTGTTCCCATTTTACTGTTGAGGAAACTGAAGTCCATAAAAGTCTAGAGAACTCAATAAATTATAAGCTACCAAGCCTGCTCTGGAATGTATGCAACCCTAATGTCTTAATTTGTAGGTTATGATCTCCACTATGGTGAAATTTAATCCATTTTCCATGTTATGTTCTATAAGTTAGGGAGGATGTGCAGTTGTACCAAAATGTGCAAGATTCAGCTTCTCTGCAGGTGAGTTATTTCCCAAACAGTGAAAGGAAAGAAGGTCTCATTGCTGGAGTCAGTGAGGATTCCATCACCCATGCAGCCAAGCTGTGGTTGGGGGCAGCCCCTCTCCTTTAGGCCCAAACCTCCAGAAGACGGTGGCAGACAAGGGCCCCATGCAGGTCTCATCAGAGGCTGCACAGCCTGTCTCTGGTGTCCTCATTGACAAGTGAGACTTACGGCTTGGAGACATGATGCTCTTTCTGAGGCCAATCAAGTATGGAGGTCATGTGAAGTGGGAGGAGGCAGGTGGAGAGGAGGCTTTAGAGAAGACGGGCCTGGGTTCAGATCCTGACCATGGTACAGACCAGCTGGTAGTTTTTCAATCTTTTCATCTGTTAACTGGGGACAGTAATATCCCTGAACGGATCTGGGTAGAAATAATCCCAAACCTAGAGGAAGCCCTGTTTTCTCCACTCTTCCGTTTCTCAACCCTGACCCCGGCCTCAAGTTTCTTTTGCTGTGATGTCTGTTCCTGGCTTTGCACTGTTTCAATTGGTTGAGCCCAGAGGACAGGACAGTGAACTGAGTGTGTCTGAGTTCTGTCAGAAAACTGCTGTCCGCTAATGAGCATGAAGCACATTAATAAATATTTCCTTATGACACATCCCCCAGGAGAGTGGCTAAGGAGACCCTTATGTGGGGGATTATCAATGATCACGTGCATTTTGCTGTGTGAACAAAAGATGTTCCACCTGCCAGGTTGTGGGGAAAAAAAAGTTTAATGAGCCTCTGGTATGTTCCAGGCACTGTTCTAGACACATGGGATTCTGCAATGAACAAAAATCAAGCCTCTGCCCTCAGGGAACTTTCATTCTATTGGAGGTTACAGATGATAAGTAAATATAAAATGCATCTGGTTGAGTGCCTGGAATGATGGACAGCTGGGTAAGGAGAGTAGCGTTAGGGCAGGTGAACTGTTTCAGAAGAGTTGTCCATCAGCTGGCACTTCAGCAGAGGCCTGCAGGAAGGGAGGAGAGAGCCACCTTGATAACTAGGGAAAGAGTTCTGGGGAGAGTAAACAGTGGCTGCCAAGGCCTGGAGGTGGGACTGTGCTTTGTGGATTCAGCAAGAGCAAAGAAGGCCCATGTAGCATTGGAGCCTCCGAGAAAGGAAAGTGGGAGGGTGAGAGCAGGGGGGAGGAGAAGCCATACGAGAAGGCCTTGTGGGCATGAAAAGGATTTGGGATTTTATTTTGAATGACAGGAGCAATGTTTAAGCAGAAGCATGGCATGATTTCATTACACTTGAAAATAATCTCTCTGGTCATGGGTAGAGAGTAAGGTGCAACAAGGCAAAAGATAGGAATGAGGCAGTCAGCAAAGAGATGAGGCCTGTGTCCAGGTGGGAAGTGAAGGTGGCCAGGCTCAGGGGTCGAGGTGGAGGTGGTGAAAGTGGTCAGGTTCTAAAGACACTAGAAGGTGGAACAACCAAGATTTGTTAAAATATTGAATGTAGTTGGGAGTAGAAGAGAAGAACCAGTGGATGACACCGAGGATTTTAGCACAAACAGCCAGAAAAGTGCACTTGCCATTTACTGAGATGGGTTAAAAGGAGGTAAACAAGGTGGTGTTCAAGAGATCAGCGTTTCTGCTTACCACATGTGAAGTTGGAGCTGCCTGTTAAAGATCTAACAGGAGATGGTGATCAAGTTGTTGATAAAGTAAGTCTGATGTTTACAAGATAGGTTAGGCTCTAAATTGGTGAGTCTTCAACATCCAGAAGCCATTGAAAACGGTGCACGTGGTTGAGTTACCCAGGACTGTAGGAGCAAACAGAAGGGGAGCCAAGCACTGAGCCCAGGGCCTTCCCATGGTGGCCAGCTGGGAAAAGAGGAAGAGACACTGAAAAAAGAGGAAGAGCTAGAGAAGGAGATTGAGAAAGAACGTCCAGGGATTCCGGAGGAGAACTGAGAACGGGGCCTTTCAGAGGCCGAGGAACGTAAGTGTTAAAGAAAGAAGGCATGATTAGCTGTGTGTGGCTCTGGCAAAAGGCCGGGAAAGATGGTAATTGAGACTTGACTATTTGATTTGACAGCGTGGATGTCATTGGTGATCTTCACAAAGAGGAACATTAGAGAAAATAGCATGATGGAAATGGGTTCGAGAGAAGATGAGATTAAAGGAAGTTTAAGCAGCCAGGATTCTCAATTCTTCCAGTGACTTTTGCTGTACACTCTAAGGCAATAGGGAAAAAGGGCAGAACCTAGAGGAAAAAGTGGGAGATGCTTTTTATGCAAGAAATATATCTAACTTGTGTGCACAGGTAGGTCAGCTAGAGTAAAGGGAACATGGACTGGAGTCCATGACAGGGCACTGGAGTCTCATGCTAAAAGGAGGGGTTGGCCTTAGGAGTGCAGGAGGTCCACCCATGATGCCTGAGGGGAGGCAGACTACATACACAGTACTTGCAGGTGGGGAGAGCCCGGAAAGGGGAGTAGAGAGAGTGGTTGCTTCTGTTTTCTCAGTGAATGGGAAACCAGGTTCCTTGGTAATGAGAGAGTAGCAAGCTGTTACATGGTATTGCTCATGACATCCCTAGTGCATAATAAATACAGGCAGTGCCAACATTCCACAGGGGCACAGACCATTGTCCTGCTTAGTCACATCCCTGGTTCCGAGTGTGTTTCCTGGCACATAGTAGGTGCTCTGTCATACCATAGAATCCAAAGGTAGTGCCTGTTTCCCTGGCTTAGGAATTAGTGATAGCCGCAGGCAGGGCCAGCTACAAAACTGGTGGGCCCCTTGTTCAAAAACAAAGAATTTCAAGACAGCACAGCACACCACTAAACCAAGTGTCAGGTGCAGCTGAACACAAAGCCCCGTGGAAGTGCACAGGCTGTACCCCTAGGAGGCTGGCCCCAGCCACAGGTACTTGTTAAATCTGATTAAACCCCAGTGATGGGCAAATCAGTCAGCAGACCCATGGCAGTGGCTGGAGAGAAAACTCCCTGCAGGAATAAACTTTGCTTATTTCCCTCTTTCAGATGTTTAAGACTGAGTCCAAACAGCAGTCACCATCTTCACAGATTAGCAGAGATGGAGGTATAAGGATTCTTGTAAGAAAATGAACAGAAAAATGCATCAGATATTTGGAAACCTTTAGGAGCAAAATGTTTACTAGTGATGTCTCTTGAGTGATGATACCACAAATCATTGCTATAGGAAGAGGAAAGTGTCCAATGGTGGGACAGAGGGAACCTCCACAGTATTGGAGGGTGCAGCCCATTGTGAGTTTGAGGTGGCATTAATGACCATTCAAGAAAAAAACATTATCAGAATAAACAAAACTACATAAGAAAACCTCCCCATTCAGAGTAGGGTAGATAGATTAGATCCAGTGTAAAAGTAAGATGACCTGTTTTGCATCTGCTTTAAATTGAGTTGTTTTTGAAGACTGTTTTTAAAAAACTATTATATAGAGATCATTTTAATGGAGTTTTTCATGGGGTGTGGTGGCTCATGCCTATGATCCCAGCACTTCTGGTGGCCCAGGCAGGCAGATTGCTTGATCCCAGGAGTTCAGGACCAACCTGGCAATGTGGCAGAACCCCATCTCTATAAAAGTTACAAAAAAATTAAAAAACTAGCTGGGCATGGTGGTGCGAACTTGTAGACTCAGCTACCTGGGAGGCTAAGGTGGGAGGATCACCTAAACCCAGGAGGTTGAGGCTGCAGTGAACTGATTATGCCATGGTACTGCAGCCTAAGAGACAGAGGGAGACCCTGTCTCCTCCCCACCAAAAAAAGGCAAACAAAAAGTTTTCCAATGTTGCTTTCCTTGTTTCAGAAAAAAGTAAGTTAGCTAAATGAATGTGTGAACATACGTACATTCCGGGTTGTGAGCATTTGGTTTCAGTGGTATTGTACTCAGTCACATGGAGAATTCGAGCGTGAAGTTTAGGCCACCACTTGAATTGCTTTAGAAATTTTACGAATAAAAGAAATTTTGGTTTTCACTCTGAGGATCTCTAACAGTAGAGGTTGAACCTTGGCCAGCCCTTCACTCTAACTGCCTTACCGAAGAGGAGAATCCATTTTCTGCAATGTTGTCTAGAGAATTAGAGGTGGGTTTATTAGAAACATTTGCCAGACTCAACTATTAGAGGTCACTTTAAGTCAGAGAAAGTCTAAGTGCTCACTGTGAAAGGCCTACCTATCCTTTTTTCCTTCACCTTTTCACCTGAACTTCCTGGTTTTCTTACATAGCGAACAGCATAGCCTGACAATGGTAGGGTCTTTTCTCAGAAACTCAGCCTCGCTCATTTTCTGGTGTCACTGGTATGCTTGTCTGCTCAAGTGAGTTGGGTTTGTGTCCCTTAGATTCAGCTGACTCCAAAGAGCCTGGTAAACAGGTGTGCCCAGGGACCCAGACCTGGGACAGTACCCACCTTACATCAGGTTCAGCAGACTTGGTGCCTACACTTGGCCATTATGTTAGAATTGAAATCAAAAAATCACTCATAAGTTGTATATTTCTGGTGCATGTTTCAACCCACGCAGAATTCATAACTTGTCATGCATTTCTGTGTGCTGCTGTGACAGCAGAGTGGAATGGTTGCACCAGAGACCATGTAGCCCAGAAAGCCTAAGATACTTACTGTATGACTCTTGACAGGAAAAATTTCCTGAGCCTTATTCTAGAGTATAGGAACCACCCCCTCAACACACACACACAAAAGGAGAATTAAATGTTTATAGCATGGGTAAGTTAGTCTCCATACCCCATCACATAGCTGTGACCTGTACCCCCACCGTCCCATGGGATAGTTCCGCTGCCTTTGACTTTCACAGTGCAGCTGGTTTAGAGAAGTTCTGGGTAATTTTATTTGTTTTTTACCTTGTCTATTCCTGGAGTAAGGCTCAATCCCACTTACTTGCCTTAAAGTAATTCAACTCAGCTTCACAGAACAATGTTTTCCCCCATAGAAAAACTAGTTTTCAAATCATAAGCAAAAGTATGCCCAGTGGATGTATGATTCTTTGAGCCAATGTCATCAAATTTGATGTATCTGTTTCCCTATGGGGAATGCCAAGGAGGAACCATAATTAGCCTTTCCTTCTTGACTTAGAATTCAACCTCTCTACATTCTGTCTTTCTGGTCTGGCCTTGGTATACCATCTGTTAAGATGAGCTTTGCATATACTCATGTTGGTTTTGAGAGTCTCAAAGTTCAGGAGTGCCTCAGAGTCACTTGCTGTCTGATATCTACTTCGTGCTCACTTGTGCAATGTGCTTTAAGGCTTAAGTCTTGAACATGATAGTATCTGCATTTAGAGCAGTGATATGCTTTGTTCTTTTTATCTGACTCCCCCATAATGGCAAATAGAATATAATTATTGATTAGCCTGTCTCATGTTCACTAAATTCAGATAATCTTTCTAAGGATTTGATGAAAAGCTCTGCACTGTACGTTGTAAGCTGTATTGTCTTAGCAGACAGATTCAGAGTCTAGCCAGAGATTGTAGCTGCCCTGGCCTCAGTCCAATGTCATTGTACATGTGGTGAGAGGAGCTTCTCAGCTAGGAGCTCAGTTACTTCTGTTTGGGGAGAGTAGTCTTTCACCTCACTTAGACTTAGATATGAGCGAGAAGGGCCTCCACCCTCCCAAAGCACAAAGATGGGAGCCTGCAGGAACCCTGTATTCTACTTCCTTTGCAACCTCTACTGGCATAGGTAGTCCCAGAGGTGTAAAGCTAGATCAGAAAGCCCCTGCTACCCTTAGAATAAATGTGAGCACTTATCCCTAAATCTTCAAGGAGCCAACCAGGCCTTCATGCTGTGCAGCAAGACTCCATAAAAATAAAACATTTCTGTGAAGGAAAGCATAATTTAAGGAAATATCAGGCCGGGAAAAGTATCTGCAGATATGTAAAAAGGGTTAAAACTGTTTTGTAAAAATCAATAAAGGAATATTTAAAAATTGCCAAGGGATTTGGACTGTTCACAGAGGGTATATAATTTTTAAGCAAATATATACAAGCATTTTTAATATGTGCAAATTAAAAATTATGCACTGTTATTCTGTGTAGGATAAATATCAATGACTTTAAAACCATGACAGTCAGTGTGTATAAGGTTATGGTAAAACAGACACAATTTAAATTGATACAGTCCTTTGAAAACTATTTGGCAACATGTATAAGAAAACAGCACGTTAAGGTAGGCATGAGAAATAAAACCAGATAAGGAATTTGGGCCAGACATAGTAAGCAGTAAACCGTGTTGGGTTTTGAGGGTTGGAGTTGCTTGAGGTCTTTTATGTAAATTAATATGAATATAGATTAATATGAAGGTGACTAATCTACCTAAGAGAGACACAAAGAGCTAATCATTATGAGGCTGTTGTAAGTTTGTACATCCACAGGTAATAGAATTTTAAAGCTAAGTAAACTAGGCTGTCATGAATTTGATAAGGAGAGTGGGAACTGAAGAAATGGAAGTAACTTCCCCAAGGCTCAAAGAGGAGTTACTAGCTCAGTGGAAATAGATGGACTTTTTTGAGTTCCAGTTCTTTGTTTTTCTTTTTAATAGTGAAGAATTTGTGGAAATCTGTAGTACTTACAAATATAGAATTTTAATTATGTGGATTTTAATATTTTATGGCTTAATATGTCAACATTAACTTTTAAATGAGCTTTTAATTACAGCTATTTCTCATTTATAAATATTTTGCTGTCTTGTAGAAATAATTAGATAACCTTTATGGCTTTAATAGAGTAAACACTAGGCTGAAGAAACATTCTTTCCATCGTCAATTTTTTAATGTTTGCCTTGCACTCTAGACACTTACTGTGCTCTCAGTATGCAAACACGAATACCACTGTGTTCTGTTTTCCCAGAGTAGGAATGATGGACATTTGCTCAAAATAACTTCATCAAATTATTATCCACTGCAAATGTAAATAATTGCAAACAATTTATAATTCTATAATAGATAAGAGTACATAATTGCAAAGAAGGGACCAGAAGTTAGATAATTGACAAAGATTATTGAGCTCGATCTTCAGAGGCTAATAGGAATTTCTCAGACAGGGAAGAGACTAAGGAGTTGAGAAAGAGTGACAGGGACCAAGTGCATTGGCTCATGCCTGTAATCCTAGTGCTTCAGGAGGCTGAGGAGGATTGCTTGAGGCCAGGAGTTCAAGACCAGCCTGGGCAACATAGCAAGACCCCCATCTCTACAAAAGATTTTCTTAAAAATTAGCCTGATGTCACAGCGTGTGCCTGTAGTGCTAGCTGCTTGAGAGAGAGAGACAGAGAGAGAGAGAGAAAGAGAGAGCGAGAGCGAGCACAGGTCCCTTGAACCAAGGAATTCGAGGCTGCAGTGAGCTATAGTTGTAACACTATACTTCATTCTGAGTGACAGAGCAAGGTCCTGTCTCTAAAAATTAAAAAAAAAAAAAAACAAAAAAAAACATGTGAAGGCATGAAATATCATGGCACTTTCAGAGAACTGAGATAATTACATTTGCCCATCTGAAATAGACTATGAAGAGGGATAGCAGTTAGAGATATGATTATTGAAGGGCGACTCGGTGAGACTTTGTTTTCAGGTGGCTAACATTGTAGAGTACTAGTGACATGTGTAGCTCCAAGTCCCTTACATGTATATTATTTTACCCCCATTCATTCCCATTTAACAAATGAAAAACCTGAGCCATGTAAAGGCTAAATAACAAGCAAGTAGTACTACTAGAAGTAGTACAGTCAAAACTCAAAATGTGGCAGTTGAGTGCGTAGCTCAGTGCCCTAAAATCTAGACTGTCCTTCCTGTTCCACACTGTAAGGCTGGAGCAGAAGGGTCTTGCCACTCTCTGTGATGGCAGTGCAGAAAATAGGTGGAAGACATAGCATAGAAATCCTGGAAATAGCCTGCTGCAAGAATTAAGGCAAGAGATGATGAGAACCTCAACTTAGAGCAAAAGTATTTAGGAGTAAAAACCACAGAACTTAGTCCTTAATTTGATGGGGACACTAAGGAGTTTCTGGATTGAAAAAGTGGATAGTTACTGGTAGTGGATAGTTACTGGTACCATTACTTAAACTTGTTAATAGAGACGATTCCTTTGGTACAAGTTTAATAATGGTGTCCACGGAATACTTAGGTAGAGAGGTCTAGAAATAGTGGGATACTCAGGTCAGGAGATCAAAAGGTAAAGCTTTAGAATTTATTAGCTTGGAGGGCATGAATTAAATTCCTCCTGCAAAAATCACCAAGCACTAAGAGTCCACAGTGAGATAAGAGGGCCATGGAAGAAACTCCAGGGCACTGCTGCTGAAAATATAGCCCATCAACTGACAGCCTGTCTCCCAACTGTTTATTACTAGTGCAGCATAGCAAAGAATTTGCTTCAGAATGTAATCAACCATGTTACTAAGTAATCAACCATGTTACATACCGTTTTCTTCAGCTGACTATATTTTTAATATTAGCAAGACTTTTAGATGAAGGAAACATTGTGTTGATTAATGTCCTGATGTGAAATCTATATCTTGTCCCAGATCAGCACTTTGAATATCACTGATGTAGATAACACCAATATTGACACTTTGGGCAGAGCAGAAAGTCTCCAAAGAGACTGATGAGGGATAGTGTGAAGCAGAAGAAAGGGAAGTTAAGACATTCTGATGTGCACATGCTTTAAAGGATCAAGTGGTCAGCACAGCTGCAAAAGGGTCAAATGAGATTGAAGACTAAAAACATAATTATTAGATTTGGCCATCAGAAGCTCATCAGTAACAGTTTAGGAGTTTTACCCCATGTTTTTTCACTCTTCTGCCTTCTTGAAAGTGTACCATTGCCATGTAGACCAAGTCCCTCTTGACTCTAAAGTGCCTGGGTTCAGTCTTCATTTTACTTGTCTCTTGGGTGATTGAAGTTATTCATCACACTCTCCTTCCTGACATACTTTTTCATCTACCATACACTGACTTTGGTTTTACTCTTCAAATCTCACCCATCTTTCTCTTCCCATCCCTTCTACACACACTGCTTTTCTTTAACAACACTCATTTCCTTAATTACATATGGGTGTCAGTTTCCAATCCTAAATCTAGCCCATATATCTTTCTGGAGCTTCAGAGCAGTCTAGAAGCCTACTGGGCATCTCTACTTGGATGCCCACAGCCCCTTCAAATTCAAAATGTCCAAAGCCGAACCTGAATTCTCACCTATACTCTTCCCCATAATGCCTTCTTCTTCCTAAGTCCCATAGCTAGCATTATGATCTCCACCCAGTTGTGAAACTGACATGGGCATGATTTTTTATGACATCTTTCTTCCTTTCCAGTTAGTTATTGATTTTACCTCCTCCTGACACTTCAGATCTCCTTATGCCCACTGCCTGCATCTAGGCAGCACCATCCCTCACCTGGATCACTGAATTATCCTCCTGGCCAGTCTCCTGTTCTCAGTCTCCTCTCCAGTACCCCGCCACGTGGAGTGGGAGCCCCCACTCCCTTGTTGAATTCTTTACCTGCCACTCCAGCTTCATCTCTGTGCTCTTCTTTTGTAGACTCAGGTCAGATTGAATTTTTATTTCCATTTCTTAAACATAACATGCTTGCGCTCTCTCGCCCCGCCCCCCGCTCTCTCGCCTTTCCTTCACACATACTTATACCCCTGCCCAGAACACCATCATATTCCCTCTTCATTGATGCATTTGTCCTCTGCCTTTAGAAGTTTCTATAAGCCTGCAAATCTGAGTTATATGGATTTCCTGTGCTCTCCTAGCATTCTGTCTTTCCTGTGTCATCACCTTTTCCACATTACTTTGTAATTTCTCATTATTGTCCACAAGTCAATGCATTCCTCTGAATTTTAAGCTCCAAGAAAGCAGGAACCCTGTCTATTTGCTGCATCATTATATTTCATCCTCCTGGTACAGTGCCTGCGTGATGTGAACCTGACGTTCACTCCATGTTTGTTAAAATCAGTGAATCCCCTCTAAAATATTTTCACCGTGAATATCTTAGTAGGGGTAAAGTTAAACAATTTGGAGAGGGTTTTAGTGAAACACGAGCTGTCAGCGGATTATAAGATTAAATTATTTGAGTATTTGAGTTGTTTTGCACTAGGGGAGGAAAGAGAAGTTAGAGTCTGGAAAGCTGGTTAAGAGAATAGAAGCATTTAATTCCACCTCATAGAAGAGGAAGGGATTTAAAAAAATAAACTAGCTTGCATCACTTTTGTTTTCATCTTCCTTCTATAAGTGGAGGCTTGCAAGGTAGGGGTGTCGGTATATTTTGATATTTAAAGGTGTCGGGTCGTTTATCTTTTAGAGTTTTTTTTTTTCCTCTTCACCTGGAAAAACTTTATATGATTTAAAGCTTTCCCTTTATACTTTGCTGAATGAATTTGTTTTCTTTTGGAAGAAGCTTACAAAAGTAACTCATTTCATTATAGCTAGTCTGTTTCCCTCCCCCCCAAAAAAAATAGAGATTTCCATCTCTCTTTTAAAAGGTTGAGTTTTTAAAGCAGGGATAAAGTAAACATTAGGGAATAAAGGAATGAGCCATCAGTAAGAGGAAATGTAGGCTAACAAAACCTAGGAAAGATAAACGACTTTTAGAACAAAATTATATTGTCGGGAAGTCAAGGAAAAACGTGTAACATGCCGACTTACATTGCTCGATGTCTTTTAGCTTCTCTTCAGATATGAAATTCCAAAAGCCAGAGAGCTCTCAATTCAAGATAGACTTTGTAGTAAAGTACTTGAAGTGCGGGTTGAATTGCTGGTGACGGTACTGGTTGTAAACTGAATGCTTGGTATCAAAACATGTTAAAGAGATTGATATGTGTTTTGTCTCAGATGGTGATTATCTGATTCTGCATGGAGGTATACATTGCAGAATGTCTTTTAAAAAAGAAGGCCAAGACTTTTTCCTCAAAGAACAGCTTTGAGTCCACTTGACTACTTAAAAGTCTACTTATTTGGAGCTGTTGATTATCTTTAAAACATGGAAGAGAGATGCTCAGTTTGTAACATCTTGAGAGGATGCCCTAGTTATTTACCTCTGTAATAAAGGACTATTTTAATGTAGATTTAAAGAATGATTAACTGACTAGTCAGCATTATATTTTAATGGTTCTGTGAGATGAGTCAGCCCCAAAATGCATCCCAAATAATAAACTAACCAATGGTGTGGAGTTGTTTCATACTTTCTGACTGTAACTAATAAGCTTATAGGTCATTTTGGTGGTTTCTGGGTGTGAGAATCGCATGACCTGTTTGGATGAGAAAGTTTGCCACCTTGTTTGTTATAGAAGACGACTCTTACATGTCTTCTACAAGTAATGGGAATTTATGTAGGCTTTAAGATTAAACAGGAGATGTAGAGCTGTCTCCTGTGATTTAGAAACAGAAATGTATTCTGTCAAAGTCTTTTCCTGTCTTTACTCTGACTCAAGGCTTTGGAGAAGCACTTAAGCATGAGGAGATAATCCTGAGACCGTGCGATTTGACACGTGGATGGCCTTATTGGTAGAGTTGGGGCTGATAGCACATTAATAAAGGCTACCAGGCATCAATTGTTCTCAGTGGTTTTCGGTTTGGTGAAATAGACCAACTTCAACAACATCATAGTGAGAAGAATCATTCCTCATCTTAGATGGAGAGATTCCAAACCAAGTCTGGTACAGAAATCTGAAAAAGAGCTTGTGGGGTGAGCCAGCTTATTGGACATCTGGAATTTGGGGGAAGAGGAGATATTCTGATGTATGCATTCATTAGACTAAAAAGTACCAAACTGGTGCAAATAAATGGATTTTTATTCATTCTAAACACCGGATAAGAATTTTCCCTAGCTCCACGCCACTGCCCGACTCTTCCTTTGAGCCTTTTGGGAGTTGTTCTTTATTTTTGTGATTCCTATGTAATTATTTCAGTGGCTTCTCTGAGTTACCCAGATGAGTACTTTTAATGTGCTGCCTGGTTTTGGATGTTTGGTTCAAAGAGACTAGGACAGAGAAAGAGCCAGGGATGGACGGTGTGTGGAATACGGGTATTGTCCATGTATCTGCCCTCTTATCTTGTCACTCACTTGTTCTCACATAAAATGAGGGAGAAAATGGGGAATGTAAAATTTTCAAAGAAAATCTCCCTGATGACTCAGTTTTCCCTGCCCCAGAGCTGGTTTTTCCTTTTTTCTTTGCATGCACCAGAAGCCTTTTTGAAGTTGAGAGAGCCACAGCTGAGGCAAATGTATGAGCCGCTCAGTGTGACCAGGTGCTGTGAATGAAATGAATGAGAGAAATAGGGAAAGATGTGGGGAACATTCTCTAATCACAGAGAACCACACAGAAGATGCAGGCAACCTAGCACAACGTGTTGCCTCTCACCTTCAATTAAATTTTAAATGCACCTGATCACACCTTCCTTCAAAACAAATCTTGGAATTAGATATCTTATAAATTATTTGCCAGTGCAAGTAAAAGACAATGTATGATTTCAGCAGAATGAAATGTGCTTTACTATTGAAACTCCGCTTATGAATTAAAACAAGGTTAATCTTGGCACCATGGTGTTGGAAATAAAAGATGAAAGTCCTTCCTATATTCCTACAGAATACAGCACAATCCACAGCCCAACAACACCCATTAAAGATTCAGATTCTGATCGATTGCGTCGAGGTTCAGATGGGAAATCACGTGGACGGGGACGAAGAAACAATAATCCTTCACCTCCCCCAGATTCTGATCTTGAGGTATGTCATTCCCAACACCCAAGTAAATAGGAAGGTGTCTTAATAGCTAACTGGTGGTTTTACATACCTGCTATGTAAACAGCAGTGGTTAAGGTGTCAGATGCTTTTGTTAATGCTTTCTTTTTGTATTAACAATAGATAAAGCAATTTTTTCTCTCTTTATTAACTGTAGGTTAAGCAATTATTTTTTCTTCCCTGTGAACTATATGGCAAAGCATCTGTTTATTTCTCTCTAAAGAAATATAGTAAATTATGCAATTCTACTTGAACAAAATTCTGTCATGCTGCTCTATATCATTGCCATTTCAATTAAGTGTTGTACTAAAAATATTTAGTAAAATCCACTTGTTAAAGGGCACAAAAAATGGAATAAGACATACTATTTGATTGCACAACAGGATGACTATAGTCAGTAATAACTTAGTTACATTTTTTTAAATAACTAAAAGAGCGTGCCTGGATTGTTTTTAACATAAAGGATAAATGCTTGAGGAGATAAATACCTCATTCTCCATGATGTGCTCACTTCATATTGCATGCCTATATCAAAATATCTCATGTACTCCATAATTATATACATCTACTGAGTATCCAACAAAAAATACAAAATAAAATTAAAAATTAGTATCCACCTTTGTTGTTGTTCTTTTTTTTGTTTTTTTTGAGAGAGGGTTTCACTCTGTCACCCAGGCTACAGTGCAGTGGCACAATCTTGGCTCACTGCAACCTCTGCATCCCCAATTGAAGCAATTCTCCAGCCTCAGCCTTTTGAGTAGCTGGGACTACAGGCATGCACCACCATGCCCATCTAATTTTTGTATTTTTAATAGACCTGGGTTTTACCATATTGGCCAGGATGGGCTCGATCTCTTGACCTCGTGATCCACCCACCTCAGCCTCCCGAAGTGCTGGGATTACAGGCATGAGCCACCACACCCAGCCATAAAATTCACTTTGAAATGAAAGACATACTTGTATATATTGAGAAAGGAAAACCTGAAATGTTCTAAACTGAAACAGTAATCACCTAATGAGACATGTTTTGATGGAGTTCAAAGGCAGGAAGGATTAAGTAAGAACTTAAAGGGTGGTAGATTTCATAGCCTTGAATCCACTGCAGTTAAGTTTCTGCTTTTTGCCAGAGTGAAATCCGTTGGTTGAAAAACATGATTATTTTGGCTGAAAAGATGAAAATTTTCCAGAAGAATCAATGTATATGAGTATGTACTGGTGTGAGTGGGAATGGGAAGAAGTAAAACAAGCTTGGGAGGCTTTTGTGGTGTCCCAAGGACCTTTTTGAAATGAACTCCTTCAGCTCTGATTTTAAATACTTCAAGACTATCTCTAAGAGCACGAGTAATGTTTTCCCAGGCAAAAATGTTATTTAAAGTAGCTATAGGTAATTTCTCAAGTTATCCTGCTAATATTTTATTTCTCTTATGTTAATCTTTAAAGAAGTAATGCTGTAAGTCTTAAATTTTGTTTCTAAGTTATTTGGAGCAATCGAGACTGAATTTTTATTATGTCTCAGTGACTGCAGCAGTTTATCACAATTAAGTGTTAGCATTAATACCATTAAACTGTGCATGCATATGTTGTTAAATATCTATACCCTGAAGACTTACAATACCTGGCAAGAACAATGTATATCCCATCCTTTTGATAACAGCTCAATAGGTAATATAAGGTGAATAGATTCTTCAAGGTTTTAGTCTTTGTGTGCAGTTTTAATACTTGGTTTGCTAAGAGTAAAACATAAGATTCATTATTTTAGTACTTCTTAATGAGCAGATATCAGAGGTAAGGAAAAGATAAATGATATTTGATCAATTGCCCATCTCCATCTCAGCAGTTATAGACAGTCTAGTTTTAGCTCATTTTTTAAAATTTTTTCAGAACTGAGACTGAAATTCTATTACAGAATTAGAAAGGACATACATTATTATCTCTTTACTATATTTATATTGACATTACAAATGTAATTATCCTCTTGCACCTCACTGAAGTTATATCTGGAGAAAAGTTAGGAGGTACTGTTTGGAACTGTTGTGTTTTTTTAGGAATAGTAAATTCAGACTTTTCATTCGTCTCCCATTTCAAGATGACTTTTTCATGTTGAAGTTAAGTGAATAACAGCTTTCTCAGCCAAGGCAAAGACACATTGATTTGGTTCTTCCTTTGTAGAGAGTGTTCATCTGGGACTTGGATGAGACAATCATTGTTTTCCACTCCTTGCTTACTGGGTCCTACGCCAACAGATATGGGAGGGTGAGTACCAACAGGCATCAGCTTTTAAATTCCTTGGAGTAAATATACCTCTAATTTGTTTATTGTCCAAATGAATGTAATTTAACTCTAAGTAACAAATTTAAAATATAAACAGAAAATAACTACATAGTCAAATATATATGTAAGGTAAAAATATGTAAATGAGCCAAAAAAGATATTATTTTTAGATCTTTGGCAATAAGATTCACTTTATGCAATTAAATTCATGCTTATTCAGACCCCAGTGAATAAAAGTGATTGAATGTTATTATAGGTTGAAACATCAAAGTACATAAGTGACACAGAAAGATACTTGTGTTCTCTTTTTTATTTTTTCTGTCTTTTTATTCCCTAACATTAAGTGAAACAAGTATTTCACTTTCTGTTGTCCTCAGTGATTAGCACCTTTGGTATTTTATCTTAAAAGCATCTGCTATGAATGTCTCTATATGTCTCTTGGCTAATTGGGTTAAATTTATTTGAATAGTATGTAGGATTGATCAAAAGGCAGTAGGAAAAATTCACCCATGTTAGAGTTGTGCAGTACTTATGTTGGTATTATAGATAAAGAATAATATTATAGACCACCTTCCATGAGTGGAACTTCAGTTTCAGTGTTGTGCATTTGGGTATCCCAAAACTTTGGAATTTCTTTTTGGCATATTGATGATTTCATAAGTCTTTCCCAGGCAAAAATGTTATTTAAAGTATCTATAGGTAATTTCTCAAGTTATCCTGCTAATATTTTATTGCTCTTATTTTAATCTTTAAAGAAATAATATTGTAAGTCTTAGTTTTTTTTAAGTTAATACTTTGGAGCATTAGAGACTGAATACTTATTATGTCTCAGTGACTCCAGCAGTTGATCACAATTAAGTGTTAGAATTAATACCATTAAAATGTGCATACTGTTATTACCAGTTTGACCAGGTGGTCGTTCTTTCAACAAATATTTATTCCAACAAATAACACACTGAGTGCCTGCCGTGGATATGCAGTTTTGGGAATTTGGCCTCACAGCCCAGCTTTCCTTTTCATCATCTTAAAGGTACACCTAATCAAAAACAGGCTGGAGCCATCATACCCCACCATTTTAATTTCTGTTCTGAGATAAGATATCTGTAAAACACAATACATCTCATCTTATCATTAGGCAAATTCTCTATGAGAAGACAACAAAAATGCAGATTATAAAATATAAAACCATAGAATCAATCAGCCAAATGGTCTCTCCTGCATGACTAGCACATAGTAGGAATTCAAGAAATATTAGCTCTGCTTTTTCTTGTATTATTTCTTCTGTCAATACTATCCCTGTCCCTATTTCTAGAAAAAAAACTACTACTTAAAAACTAAAGATTAATATCTGAAATATCAATGTGTATTTAGTAGGCAGAACCTTGAAGACCTTCTTAACTGAGCCACTATAAAATCCTGTCTCCTAAGGAGAACACTGGTGTCTGTAACTCACACAAGAGTGTTGAAAAGAGAAGGCACTTAGAAAATGAGCATTTGAAAACCATTCAGAAAGTCCCAAATTTTTAAAAGCTCTCACTAAGAGTCAAACTGATGCAGAAGAGAGTTATCTAAGAGTGTTCTATTAGCCAGTGAAAGAGTCCAGCTAAGAGTTAAGGAGTTAGGCATCCCATGACCTACTGACCTCTCGATCTTTGGCCGTAAATTATTGGCTTACACGTGGAATTTACACTTCACCTAGAAACCCCTGGCTTTATGTAATTTCTAATTCATGTCTAAACCAAATACTCCCTAAATATTGTATTACAAATACCATGAGTTTAATTTTTTTAATGTGTCAACAGTCATTAGAACTTTGAGGCTTCATCAAACAGTAGTTTGTTTAGTTTTGTTTTCTCAACCTAGGTCACGTGATTAAAAAGTTTTATCTCATATAATTTCCAAAAGTCTAATTTATATATTCTCTGAAGTGCAGGCTATTTGAGTTTCTTAAATATAAGCTTATCCTTAATTGATAAGTTTATGGGGCTGAGGGAGAACTTCAGAAGGCCAGGCTTCTGAGGAAGATCTTCCTGTGTGTAACTTTGGGTCTGAAGTCTGAATGGCGTGAAGTTACCATGTGGTCATCAGGAGAAAGGGTGCGCTAAGCAGAAGAAACAGTAAGTGCAGAAGCAAGAAAAGCTTTGCTGTGTGAAGGACAGAGGCCAGTGGGACCAAGCTTACTGTTGGAGATGGAGAGTCAACAAGGATGTGGTCAGGGATGAAGGCAGGCTCCAAAGGGCTGCCCAGCCGCACACAGTCAACAGGGTTAATCTCACTGCATGTGCTATGGGAAGTCATCAGGGGACCACAATGGAGGAGATTAGAAGATCTGATTTACATTTTTAGATTACTTAAGCTACGTATGAAGAATTAATGGTAGGGGAAGAAGAATGGGGGTCCAGATAGGAAGTTATAGCAGTGATCTGATGCACCAGCAGTAGAGATAGAAAGAATTCACTGGACTCTGGATTACACTGCAGGTAGAGAACTGGATTTGGAAATGATATGTATTGATTGGAGTGGTGGGTAGTAAACAAGACAGGGAAGTGAAAGGTGATTCCCGGTTGTTGTCCTTGGCAACTGAGAAAATAGTCGGATATTTACTGAAATAGGAAAGAGCTCAATTTGGAGGGAAAAGAAAAAGTTCAGTGTTGGACAAGCTTGAGATGCTTATTAGACAACTGCTTGGACCAGGCAAGGAAACCACTGGAAGGTGAGCCCAGGGGACCTGGGGGGACTAGTCAGTGATGGAGATAGCAGATTCTCAGTCAACAGTGCAGATTGGGATTAGAAACCCCTCATAGTCTCTTAGCTTGATTTCTTCCTAAACATTTTCTGAGCACCTTCCTTGTTCTGAATACTTGTGGTCAGCCTGTTGTCTCATTGCCTGCTGGTCTGTTTTCCTAGCAGGGTGACTTTTGAAGATATATGGCTTAGGATGTTGAATTGTAGCTGGAAGCATGCAAGGAAGTTTACTTAATGATGTCCTCATGAGAAATCATTAGAAATCTAATGATTTCTATCAAATCTGATCATCAAGCTTTGTAAAAATGTGGAGTCTTCCAAACAGTAATAATAACCAAGCTGATCAGAATGTCTTGCATTCCTTTTGTTTCCCCCAGAGCACTAAGAAGAAAAGTCTTAAAGGAGTTAAGTGACAAGATTTCTTTTTAGGAGCACAGATCTGGTGGTGTTCCTGGGCATTGTCAAAGGGAGCATGTGGTTGAACCTTACTCTACATGCATATAAAGAATGAATGCCTGACAGTGTGATCGCTGTTCTGTCTCTAAGGGAACCAGATACTTGAGAAGTAGCTTAGTCACAGTAGCTTAGGCAACTCAATGAGTAGGCCATTCAGTAAAAGGACACAGGATCTAGTTGATATAATGCAAAATTAGGGCATGTTATGGCAATGTGTAAAAAAAAAAAAAAAAGTTTGAGAATGTCCCACCTTCCATGTAATCCTAGCTGTGGGAAGAAGGCATGTTGGGTGTTATAAGAAAGTCTTGTTTTATAACAAAGGTGATGGGGACAAAAGAGGGTGCTGGGTCCTGTACAGCCTTAGCCAAGGAAAACAAATAACATGTTAGGAAATTGAAGAGCCTGAGTGCTATGTAAATTAGGATGTTTAAAATAGTATCTGTCCTAGCTGTTTTGGTTTACTTCAGTTTAAAAGTTGCTTTCAAACTAGCAACAGATTCCTGAATTTCATTGAGAAAAACTAGTCTTGGGTTATTTTTTCATTGGATGGTCTCCTTATAATAAAGAAGGTAATTCAATTATTATCGAAGTACACACCCAAAACTTGAATTTCAAATCAAAATTGTGCTGATGTTTCAGGAATGATCCCCTCCTGTGGGAGGATTACCCAAGATATCTACACCCAGTGACTTGTTTCAACACTATCTTTTTATTATTGTTCCATGCCTGTGTGTCATAGTGATCTGGGCTAGGATGGATCTTAAAAATGTAAATATTCACTTTTCATTTTCAACAAAAAAACAAAACGTGAACATTAAGAAAATGTAAAGCTTAGCATGTTTAATCATAGGCCCTATTAAGAATTTTATATATGTCCAACATTCATTTAATTCAACATTAATATTCCAAAGGTGCTATTATCAAGCCCATTTTATAGATGAGAAAATTGAGACTTGGGTGAGGTTAGAGACCAAATATAAAAAGTACCTAGTACCATGTCTGACATAAAACAAATATTCAATAAATATCAGTTATATTTGAATGTAGGTGAGACTTGACTGTCAAAAAAATAAACAAATACTTGAATTCCTGCATAGTGGCCTATGAGTAAAATGGTGGCAGTGTCCTCAAATTTATGAAATACAAGTATATGCTGTGCCTTATGGTATGATAGAAAGATAATCAGATTTGAATTCAAGTAGATCCAGACTCAAATCCAAGCTCTGATTTTTCAGCTCTTTGAACTTACACAAATTATTTATTCTTACTGAGCCTCAATTTTCTTTTTTTTTTTTAAATATTTCAAGAATGTCATACCACCATTTATTTTCATTTAATTCTTCTACAGTCAGTTAAATATGACTCTATACATTTTACAGAGAATAAAAATCTCCCTACCCGTAATGGAACACAGCATGTTGGAAAGTTGGGATATAAATATGCATCTGCTTTAAAAGTCCCTTTAATATAACCAGTCCCCATTTTTCAGTGGCTTCTTTCATCTACAAAATGAAGTCTAAGCCCCTTAGCACATAATATGATATCACAAGGCTCAACCTCTGTATCACAAATATGCAGTATATGATCATGTATTATCAATGCAAAGCTGAGCCTCAATTTTCTTATTCATAAAGCAGTTACTTGACTTGCAGAATTGTTTTAAAAATTAAATTGTATCATGAATTTGGCCCGGCATGGTGGTTCATGCCTGTAATCCCAGCACTTTGTAGAGATGGAAGCTGGCTGTGTTGCAGGTACATCACTTGAGCTCAGGAGTTCAAGACAAGCCTGGGCAACATGGTGAACCTCTGTCTCTACAAAAAAATACAAAAGTTAGCTGGGTGTGGTGGCACGTGCCTGTAGTCCCAGCTACTTGGGAGAGCTGTAGTGGGAGGGTCACTTGAGCCCTGGAGGTCAAGGCTGCAGTGAACTGTGATTGTGCTACTGCATTCCAGTCTGGGTGACAGAGCAAGATCCTGTCTCAAAAAAGAAAAAAAAAGAATTAAATTGCTCATGAATGTAAAAGGCCATGCACAGCATCTTATTAATGGCAACAACTGATAGTAAGAAAAGCATGTGCCACCTATTGAACTTTTATTTGCTCTCTTGAGTATTTGTTTTGTAACTCTCTAGGCTTCTAAGAGGATCTCACTTGTCATAGTGAGTTTAGTTAAACAGCCTCCCTTGTGGGTGTGCTGCTGTGAGCATTCAGTACCTTGAGGAAAGAAAAACTGAAAGCACTTTATGTTGCTCATTTCATCAGAACAGTTCAGTTCACCAGTAGAGATTGTTGTTTCTTTGGGAACAACACTGAACTCCAAGCTCTTTTGATGAAGGATTTTCTTCCATGGTGATTGATGAAGAAGTTGAACTCTTAGCATGGCACCAGAGCAGCAGGACACCAGTGTGCTCACTTAGTTGCAGGAAATCTGGTTACTTAATCAGGATGATCTCCCTTTTGGAACCTCCAGACCAAGGGTTGGCAAACACTTTCTTTTCTTTTTTTTTTTTTGAGATGGAGTTTCACTCTTGTTACCCAGGCTGGAGTGCAATGATGTGATCTCGGCTCACCGCAACCTCCGCCTCCTGGGTTCAGGCAATTCTCCTGCCTCAGCCTCCTGAGTAGCTGGGATTACAGGCACGCGCCACCATGCCCAGCTAATTTTTTGTATTTTTAGTAGAGACGGGGTTTCACCATGTTGACCAGGATGGTCTCGATCTCTTGACCTCGTGATCCGCCCACCTCGGCCTCCCAAAGTGCTGGGATTACAGGCATGAGCCACCGCGCCTGGCAGAACACTTTCTGTAAGGCATCAGGTAGTAAATATTTAGGATTTGTGGGCCATATGCTTGCCATAAGTACGCAGTTCTGCCCTAGTAGTGCAAAAGCAACCATAGACAGTATATAAATGAATAAATGTGGCGGTGTCCCAATGAAACTTGATTTAATGCTCCCAAATTTGAATTTTATATAATGTTCGTGTCTTATGAAATATTTTTATCCTGGTTTTTAAAACTCTAAACCAAGGATTGGCGGACCATACCCCATAGGTCAAATATGGTTTATGGTGTGCTTCTGTAGGGCCTTTAAGAGTGTTGTTTAAGTTTTTAAATTGTAATTTAAAAAAAAAAACATAAAAACACAAGGAAAAGTATGTGTCAGAGATGATATGGCCTGCAAAGCTGGAAATACTCCCTGTCTCTTTAGAGAGAAAGGCTGTCTGCCTCTGTTCTAGATGATGCTCTGAGTTTTGTATTGGTTCATTTTTCTCCTGCCTTCCAGGACAATTCAGTGACAGCAACACTGTGACTAGACTGTGAACTCAATGTAGGCAGTGCATTTATGCACCTTGGGCCCCAAGGAAACACAGAATTTGTTAGGGTAGGTGAAATGACTATTACAAACAGGTCTAAACTATAATGGCACAAACACAATAGAAATCTGTCTATTGTTTAGTGATCTAGAGTGGACATATTCCAGCTTGCTTGGTTTGGGCATACTTTGGTGGTACAGATAATGGTAGTGTCATTTTCATCACGCAGCTTTCGAAGCTTCTGGGATCATTAGCATTAGCTTTCATTTTGGGGGAGGGGAGGAGGCAAGGGAGGTGTGAATGGGAGGCTTTGTAATCCAAGCTGAGACAGGCACACACCTCCATCTGTGACATTGACCTCAGTCACATGGTCCAGTGCACGGAAGGCTGGGCGATGTGGCCTTGCTGTGTGCCCAGGAGGAAACAGAGAATGGGTGTTAGTGAACAGGTAGCACTGACCCCCCCAGTTTTCAACTATTTGACCAATGAGTGAAACCCAAAGCACACCTTCAACCACCTTGCAGCTCTAGCCACCCTGACAGAGCCAAGCCCCAGGCTGTGTGAGTGGTGGCTCTGGAGTGATGATGTCCACTGTAATCCCAAAGGACAGACCCCCGATTTATTTTCTTCCTTGTATATCAATGCCAAGTTAGATCAAAAGGATGAAATAATGTATGTGTCCGAATATAACCTCTGGATGCTGCAGAGTGGCATAGAATCTAAACTCTCAAAACAAACCGAAATATATTTTTTCAAATGTCAGCTGAACAGACATCCTTCATCTCTCTTCTGTGACCATATCATGAAGGTTTCTCTCTTTTCCTTTAATGGTCAGGCCCTTCACTACCAGAAATATACAGCTGACATGTACGTTCTTGCTGTTTAATTGAACACATCCTTATTGTTCTTGTTCATGAATATAAAAGGGAATGCAGTGAATGAACAGGAATCATCACAGCTCCTTCACCACTGTACTGGCCTGCCACCTCCAACTTTGGACCTTCCTTGCTCTGTAGCCTTGGGAAAAGCACCTATAAAATGGGAGCAATCACAGGACTGTTAGGGGAGCAATGTGAACCACCTAGAAAATGCTCTGTAGTACTCCATGGGCAAGAGCTATCATTTATTGCTTACTTTGGGGGTTCAGAGGAGGGAGCAGGAAATTGTGCAGACTTTGTTGTTCCGGGTAGCAGAGAGGGAGTGGGAAACAGAGAACTACAAGTGGCAGAAATCAGAAGGGTAGAAAGTGGTAAAGTATATTTAAGGGATTAGACTTGGAGAAGAAGAGTAGCAGAAAATGTGTTGAATTAGTAATAAAAAGACTACACCTTTATTCAGCTTTACTGGTTTCCACTGCTACCTCACACTTATCCAATGAGCTCCTGCTTTTTGCCAATAAGAAAAATGTGGCTCAGAAAAATTAAATTATTTGTCCAAAAAGCATACCCATCAACTGGCAACACCAGTCTTCTAATTGGTCAGGCTTAGAGAGAGCACTGAGTGCCAGGATTTTGTTCTGTGGGCGCGGGGATGCCATGAATGAGAGCGGGACATGGTGGAAGGACATGATAGCAATGGAGGGACATGCCGGGAGCGTACATTTGGAAGACCAATTTAATAGCAAAGAGAATTATTGTGCAGTCCTCTGGGAGAAAATCATAAAAGCCTTAAAAGTGGCTGGAGCACTAGAAAGGAGGGAGGTAGGAGAGTGGTTACAAATGTTATCCTGATAGGTCTTTTGACTGGATTTCGCTGTTTAGCCTTTCCCTTGGCACCACATGGACCCCTTGGTGTTGAAGCCAATTTGGTCGGGTACACGCTGGCTTTATTCTTCTTCCTCCCTCTTTGTACCACTTCTTGGCAGTTGGCTCTTGTTTGGGATTCATTGGGTTTTCTCCGCAGTCAAAATTAATCTTTGGAATGATGAAATTCCTTCTTTTATTCTCTACTTGGGTATTATTTTCATGGTGTTGAAAGGGAATCTCTTAAGTAAGGAGAAAATTAACACAGTCAAGTGTCACGTATCTAATCAGCAAAAATGACCTGATTGGCCCCACCACAAGTTTGAGGGGTTTTGTTTTTGTTTTTGTTTTTCCAGATCATTCAGGCAGTAGTTGAACCATGATTTATTTTTTTATGTGTATACAATCTCTCTTGGTAATCCATATTATTTCTTAATGGGCATCAAAATCACATCCAACTCCTAAAACTTGATATTTCATATCAGCTGCCAGTGATAGGGCCTTCAAGATTGAAAAAAGTTAATATTTTATTGATGATATTGCTCCCTTTAGAGAGGAGAAAACACAATAATGGAAGCTTTGTGTCTCACAAGTTGTACAGCTCATTTGGATAACACTTTTGGTTATGTGTTTATGTGTTGTTGTTTTATTTTTTTAAAAAAAACAATGTTTCAGCGTATTTTTTTCTTTCAAGATAGGAAGCTAATTTGCAAAGCTTAACCTTAATCCTTTCCCTCTGAGCAGCCAGCATGGGGTCTTAAAAATAAACCACTCTTACTCAGAGTGCCTATTCCTGTTTTTCAGCTTACTTTTACCCAAAACAAAAGATCTGGGATAGGGAGAATTTTTAAATGACTTTCAGGTCCTGTTTGTGGCTGTAATATTAGCATCCTAAGTAAGAAATTGTTTAAGGGGCCCTGAATGGGTATTTTTCTTTCATTTGATTGATACTGCCCAAAGATTCGTCCTTGATTTGAGCTTACTTAACAAGATTTTCACATGGAGCAACAAATCTCATAAACCTGCTCACATTGTTAGCAACACACCTCACTGGGCCACCACAATGCCCAGTAATTGCTTGCCAGGGCGGCTTAGCTGCCCATGTAGGATTAATACACAGACAGTTTAGGAACCTTGTTTTCTTTTATTCCACAAATTCAAACTGTAGGTAGCATATCCTGAGGAACTAGTCATACTTTCTGAAATAGTTGCACTGTCTTCTGGTAACTTTTAGCTGAAGATTATTTAAATAGCACTTTTTAAAGGATACTATATTCTTTGTGATTCACAGTAGAATAGCAATTGCTAGGAGTTTGTGTAGAGTATGAGCTCATGAATGTAAGTTGGTGCATATTCAGATGGGGAGATACAAAACACATACAGCATGTATTTAATGTACTTACAAATTGAAAATAATAACATGATTAAAAGACAAAATAATTCCCTTTTCTTTTTGTTTTTAGCAAGAATACCATAAGTACTTTGTAGAAACCAAGTCAATGCTAAAGCTACTTAAAATTGGAACAGTGACTTAGCCATTAAAATAGGTTTTAAAGGTCGACTTAAAGCATTTAAATTAGACAGTTTATATTATCTGTTTGCTTGCTTTGTTTTGCTGTTAAATTTTTGCTTTTCAGTTTAGAAAAATAGCATTGCCAAAGAAAATAACAAAGCTAAATGTGCAAGGGTGTGTAAATAAAAACTAGAGCCACATTAAAAATAGGAACAATTTTTGTGTGTGCCTTACCGGTGTATCTAGCAATAAAGAGAACCCACTTCCTCGTTAACATTTCAGTAACTTATGTGGTTCTTGTAATAAAACTAAGGTGACTTATTCTTGTTAGATGACAAAAGATCTAATGTAATATTTGTCACTTGTGGCATTAGTAAATCAACACTAAAAATCTGGGGAAGTATCTTTTAAAACGTAGTTACTTAAAAGGTAGAGATACTTTCATAGTTAGAAAAAGGTTACATTTAAGGTTTCTCGAGAAAGGGGAAGAGATATTTTGTTTTTATACTCAGAAATATATTCTGGATCCATTCTAAAAGCCCCAAAAGAGGTAAACAACAGGATTTCCTTCAACTTTCTATCTGTTTTGAGTCTCAAAAGATCGTGAACTCTCTGAACTGAAAGAAAATAAAAACGGGTCAAGAAATCATTTCTGAAGCAGTCTCAATTCTGTGGGGGGTTGGCAATCGCCACTAAAAATAGACCACATTGTCATTTGAAGCCAGGAAGGGAGAAGTGTTCATTTTTTTCTTGGCTCTTTCTGATCATTTTTGTTCAGTGTATAACTCTGCCATTCTCCAGCAGGCTGAACTGTGGGACTTTTATGAGTGTTATGTGTTTCTTTTATGCATTTTGCCAGAATACTGTGCTTAAATAGTGCAGGGCCAGAAGAGAGCTCCAGGAATGGGAACTCACTGAACTGGTAAATAACAGCAAGAGAAGTTAGGACAGATTCCAGTGTGTTCACGGGTGACTTTTAGGGGGCTCTTTAGCATCTGTGTAATAAGGAGACATGAACCGTGGTAGGTGGGCATCTCTAGTCTACTCTGTGGGAGAGGGAGGATTTACTGTGGAAAGACCTCAGTGGTACCAAGAGGATGTGATGAGGCTCTGGCTTGGTTGGCCATACACAGAGTTCAGGGTATAAAAGGTATGTTGTTATAGGGAGAAAGCAGTTCAGGGTATAAAAGGTATGTTGTTATAGGGAGAAAGCTGCTGAATTTATAGGAAAAATGATGTGTGCTTACACAACACAATCAGTAAAATCGTGTCTGGCTGCTTTACATTTTTCTTTAAAAAGCACTGTAAAATCCACATTCCAATCCTTTCCTCAAGCACTCTGAATGGGGTCACTAAACAACTTTGTGACACAATTAGCTTCGGCTGTCCACTCGATCAAATTAGATTTTACCTCTTCTCCCTTCCTCAATGCCTGTAAGCTACCTTCATGAACATGGCTACAACGTAAAACATTTAACTCTCCAATGAGGTCAAGAGACTTGAGAGTAAACACATACACCCTTCAAAACAGTTTTCACAGTCCTTATTTGCAAGATAGTTAGATCAAATATCATGTACAAATACTAGAATTAGCAGTACAAATGTAACTATAATAGTTCTCCCCATAAATGGGCAACAAAATAAAACGAGCAGATAAACTTTAACCTAGTCACTAGAATAAAGCAAAATGCCATGTGAGAATGTACCCCCTGCCCCTCCTTCCTGGGGACCTGGAAAAATTCCTGGTGGTCTCTGTAGTAGGTAAGATCCCCTGCTAATACCATGTGGTCTCCATGTTAGGACTACCCAAAGTATAAGACTCGCATCAAAAAAATTTGTGAGAATAGAAGTATCAGCTGGTACACGGAACCTTAGCCTTCCAGCACAGATGAGTTTCGCTGTGGATAAATTGTCATTAAAAACATCCATGAAGTAATTTAGAAAATTGTACCACCAAATGGCACCCTTCTCAAGTTGCACACACAAAACCTTCAGGGTTAAATGGACTCCAGTACCCAGAACACGTTCCTGGCTGCACCTGCCTCTCCTGCCTGAGTCACCGTTTGTTTCCTGACCTGACACTAATGAGTCATTCAGAAAGTCATTCTTTTATGATTTATAGAATACATACACAGTAATGTAGTAGGTGCCTAGCCAAAATTTCTGCCTTCAGGGAGCTTATAAACTAATAGAGGAGGCTTTTGGTAGGAGATGAATGAATCTTCAGCAATAGTCTGTCATTAGGGTAAAACTATTCTAAACTAATGCCACTCTAAATCCTGAGGGTAAAACTGCAGAATCTCCAAAGAAATAACAATGCTAAGAAGGTAACAAGTCTCCCTGTATTATTCATGACAGGTATTGCCTAGTAGCTACATCATTTAACTAGTAAGAAATAGCCAATAATAGGATGTCAGATGATAACACTAGCATTGTGAATCACAAAGAAAAAAAAATCAGGATCCACAGGAGCCATACAACCAAAAAATAAATGCCAGAGGCCTTAAATGAAATGTTTCTAGGGTTACTGCTCTTCTTAAATTACATTGGGATTTCTCCTTTGCAGCTGATCAGCATTGCAATTCAATACTGCTACTCCTAAATGTATGAGATGATCTTGTGGCTTCAAAAATGTAGGAGTTCCTCTGGGTTCCTAGAAAAGAACATCCCATAGGCTAAAAATGAGTACAGTGAATAGAGGCCAAGGAACATCTGACTTACATTCTTGTGTGTTTTCCAAATTCTCACTTACATCTGGGTACAGATTACCCAAGTAGGCCCTAGCACCTTCTTTTCAATAAAAGGTGATATGCTGAGGAACTTTGCCTGGCTTTTGCATTATGACTTTTAAAATGTTTTTGGCATTTTAAAAATATGACTTGCATGTGTTTTAAATTTTCAGGATAAATATTGTTAATCCATAGTTCCACCACCAAAAACAGCCAATCTTGTCTTAGTGAATATATATATATTATACTTTTCATATATATATATATATATATATATATATACACATATATATATATTAATTATTCTTTTCATTATAGAAACTTGCAAACATAGAAAAGTAGATGGAATAGTGTATAGAATGAAACCCAATGTAACTACCACTCCGGCTTTAACAAATATCAAGTCCTAGCCAATCTTGTTTTGTCTGTATCTTTATCATACCCCTCTGCTTCCTGCTTCTGTGCAAGGATGATTTTTCAAAACAAATCTCAGGTATCATATTATTTAACTTGTCTATATTTGAGTATGTATTTAGGAATTCATTAAAAGAATTGTTTAGAAATAATAAATGGTATTCAGCACCTTAGCCATCTAGTGAAATTAAAAATAATTTTGTAATATCATTAAATGTTTAACCAATAGTTATATTTAAATTTTTTTCATTTTTATTTTTAATTGTGATATACACATGACAAACTTTGCCTTCTTAACCATTTTAAGTGTTTGTTACTAAGTATGTTATTCCTTTTGTTTCTGCTATTATAAATGGAATAATTTTCTTAAGTTATTTCCTGGCTTGGTGGTTGTTAGTATACAGAAATGCAGCTGAGTTTTGTGTGTTGTTTTGTATCCTGCAATGGTACTGAATGTATTCATTAGTTCAAATGGACTCTGTGTGTGTGTGTGTGTGTGTGTGTGTGTGTGTGTGTGTGTGTGTGTTATCTTTGGGGCTTTCTGCATATGAAATTATGTCATTGTAAACAGAGGTCATTTTACTTTTTGTTTTACAACTTTGATGCCTTTTATTTGTTAATCTTGCCGAACACTTCTGGCTAGAACTTCTACGTTCTATTACATAGAAGTGGCAACAGCAGCCTCGTTGTCTTGTTCATGATCTTAGAGGAAAACTTTCAGACATTTACAAATCATAGAGTATGGTGGTGGCTGTGGACTTTTTATATATGAGCTTTATTTTATTGGGTAGTTTCCTTTTCTTTCTAGTATATAAACTGTTTTTCTCTAGTGGTTTTGTTTATTTACTTTACTGTTTATCATATGTCTCCTAAGTGTCTCATAATTTATAGAGTCTCACTCAATCCCCTTTTGTTAAACCTTGTGTAGTTCTGTTCAAGTAACCAGACTGTCTGTCCTATAGAGTTCCTGGGAGTCTGGGTTTTTTTTTTTTTTTTCTTGACAGCAACTGTATTGTATTATAAAACATGTTTCTTTGTCCTCTGTATTTCCTACAATCCGGTAGCTAGATCTAGGAGCTTGCTTAGATTCAGCTTCCTTTTTTTTTTTTTTTTGGTCAAGACTTCATAGATAGGGTATATTCCTCTTGAGCACTTGAGCGTCTAGTTGTTGTTTTTAAAACTTCAGTATTCCAGTTGGAGAAGATCCTTCAGCAGTTCATTACAGTTTTTATTATGCTGTATATTCTTTCTTCTTAGCTCTAAGGAAGTTGACTAAGAAGAAGAAAACTCAAGAGTTTGGGAGTTTTATAAACGATAAGATCCTTAATTGAGCTGAATCAAATATATGTAGACTTGCTGTCAGAAAAAAAAAAAAAGACTGACAGTTCCTGTTGCAAATAATTAGTTCAGAGCTATTTTTGTTGAGACAAAGTTTTGAGATGAAACTAAACCACTTGCTGAATTTTGATATTTTCTCAAGTATCTTCTCTTCTTTAGTAGCTCTACAATATTATTGCAGATTTTTGATTAAGGCTTCCTGGTTACCTTTAGTGGATGAATAGGTGTCCTGAGTGCCTCATGCTGAGTTACCCAGCGGCAGGTGCCACATTCCTTTGTTATCTTTTCAATAGTGTGGTGAAGTTCAATTTACTAGCCATAGTTTAAAGTGAGAGAACTAGCTGATGCCATCAGTAAACTAACATGACTAGACTATAGGTATGCTTGGTGGCTATTCTACTTGAGGCTTAAGTCTAGCCTTACATATTTGCTCTACAGGTAGTTTCTTTGTAAGTCTTAGTGTAAGAATAAATATTTATCAGAGATTTATATACAATCTAACATGCTAATCTTGACTGAGAAGTAATCAACTATTCACATTACAGAAATAATGCTATACTCACATCAAAGAGCCAAGGAATCGACTACCTTTCCCCTAATCAGTTTGATGATACAACCAAAGTTTCTATTTATTGGAGAAGGATCCTTTTTTATTTTTTAAATAATCCCCCCCAATTTTAAACTCTTCATCTTCTTCCTGAAGTGGGCACAGTCCAAATCACATGCACTTCAGTCTGACTGGACAGAATACCAGATGCTTGATACAGATACTCCACAACAGATACTAGAATACTCTACTTCTCTTTATTATTATGGTAGCTGATATTTTATATTAATTTGATATTCTTAAAGTGCTTTCATAAATTTATCCTATGACTCAACCAAAAACAAAAACCTTCTAAAATATTATGTCATTCCTGAAATGCTAGAGTATAATATCATTTTATGATCACTGAAAATTTTCAGGGACTTTGCATTGAAGGCACTAAATTTGGACTGTACTTCAGTAATTCTTGTTTATAACCATGTATTTCCAGCATAGAGTTGTTGATAAATTTGGTCAGGGTCAAGATTTTGGCAAGACCTATTCCTGCCAGTCATTTGTTAATTGATTGGGTTTGGGCTAAGCTTGTGTTCACAAAGTCTCACCATTTAATAATTAAATGGTATAAGCAGAAAGGTATATGTGACTAACTTAAAGTAATCAGATGATATGGCTATGCAACTAATTGATTTTTTTGAAGAAGACTTCTAGGTTTCAGTTGAACCAGTGCATTGCTGAGATCCCATTTGAATGACACTACCTTCCCCTTAGTTCCTTGATCTTCAGAGTATAGGACACCTTTTGCCATCTTCCTAGAGTCGGGTCATCTTTCCTGGTGATAAGAACCATCTCTATACCATCTGAAAGATGTCTTGGTTGACATCTTTTAGAAGAACTGGTGATGGCCCCTTCTGAAAGTGGTCATGTTGCGTGAGTGGTAATGTTGCATCCTCTAGTTTAACTTCCAGCCAAATTAGCTTTACTGATGATGAAGCTCTTAAAAATATGCTCACCTAGGCCCGGAGCAGTGGCTCACGCCTGTAATCCCAGCACTTTGGGAGGCCGAGGCGGGTGAATCTTGAAGTAAGGAGTTAAAGACCAGCTTGGACAAGATGGTGAAACCCTGTCGCTACTAAAAAAAAATACAAAACTAGCTGGGCATGGTGGCAGATGCCTGTAATCCCAGCTACCTGGGAGGCTGAGGTAGAGAATTGCTTGAACCTGGAAGGCAGACTTTGTAGTGAGCTGAGATCACACCACTGTACTCCTGCCTGGGTGATAGAAGGAGATTCTGTCTCAAAAAAAAAAAAAAAAAAAAATGGCCACCTCAAAAATAATTGGTATGAGGAATTGTATGAAAATTCTATCGAAAGTGCCTTGCCATAATAACTACAGTGAAAGTCTAGTTTGAATGTATGACTACTTAAAGGCAGTGCTGCAGAGATTGAGCATGTTAGTTCATTTTGCATTGTTGTAAAGGAATACCTTTACTTTTTAGTAGGCACAATATATATAGCACTTCAGAAATCGGAATTTACCGAGATTCTCACATACGCCAGATGAAGGCATTGTTGGAAGCAAATGACTTAGCCCTGCAAAAGCAACAATGCCTTCATCTGGTGTGTGTGAGAATCTTGGTAAATTCAAATTTCTGAAGTGGTATATGTATTGTGCCTACTAAAAAGTGCATTTTTAATGACACTTGAAGTTTATCACATGCCCTAGCTCATCTATGAAGCAATATCCTAGTCCCCTGATGATCTAGTACCCATGTGCATTTATAAATATCCCTTTCTTTTATTTACTTCAACCCCAATTACAGATTTGAATTCAAAGCTGACAGACATTAATCTCTCTAGAGACTGTATTTGATAACATTTCAGTGTTTCTGTGCACTACTTTTGTCCAGTATTTTTTTCCCTTTTAACATTTTAATCATATGAAGATCTAGTGTGATAGCTGTGATTAGGCTAAAAAAAAAAACCAATAAACAGTTCAAAGAATGACAATGGACCAGAGTTGATGCTGGTGATTTGGGTATATGATGATGATAATTTTAGTCTCTGTGAGCAGTTCTGTGTTGCAGAAACAAGACAAA
This sequence comes from Cebus imitator, assembly GCF_001604975.1. Taxonomy (NCBI): domain Eukaryota; kingdom Metazoa; phylum Chordata; class Mammalia; order Primates; family Cebidae; genus Cebus; species Cebus imitator. Next base: position 2,434,100 of record NW_016107324.1, read on the forward strand.
AAATCTTGAGGCAATGGGATAATTAAAGACCACTTGACAGGGGATGAAGGCAAAACAATTGTTTTAGTTTTGGTTCTACAGACACTCAGCCAATTTCATCGTTATTTACTTTTTCTACTTAATGTTACTTTCAATTAGTAGAATAATTTGTCTTTGATATGCTGAAAACAGCCATGGGTAGCCTAAGAGGGCAACAAGCTCCTTTACTTCGTGATTTTAAGCACACATTTGCAATTTAATATCATATCCAAATAATGTAGGAACAGGGTTAGATTTCATTCCTGTGTGTAGGTGTGGGGTTAGATGTTGTATATTGAGTTTTGTTTGGTAGAAGAACAACTTTAGAAGGTTTCTACTAGAAGAATTTCTGGTACATAAGAACTAGAGTAACTGTACAATTTATTAAACAAGAAAAATAAAACAGTTGAGTGTATTTATTTCCTTTTAAGCCTCTTCACTGTTTTGTTCAATTTTTACTAGAGAAGTAAATTTCAGGGCACATAAGCACATATTTTGCAAAAGGGTGTAATACATACCACTACGAAGTTTACAAAATAAATGTTATGTTGACCTTATGCTAATATTATACACTTCATTAAATTAAAAAGTAAGGCTTTCTATGCAGCTATTCTAAGAATGGGCTCTTCTTTAATCAGGTAAATAGCATTTACTAGTGAAAATGTTTAATGTTTAATACTATATTATGTAGATAAAATGAGATTTCCAGATTCGAGTGCCCATTTTTTTCCCTAGGCTAGGTAATTAGGAAGTTTTTTTTCCACTGACAACACTAACACTAATGAAAGGTAAAATTTAATACCTTCTTCTTTTCTTTACTGGAATTATTGGAAATACTCTCTATTTATTGTTTTTCATTCATTTATTCCTCCAACAAATTTTGGGAAAGCCTTTATGACATGCATTGTGTTGGGTACCAAGGATACAGAGATAAGGATATAAGGATAGGAAAAAACAAGGAATCGTAGCAAAGATTAAAAATGTTGTTTAAAGACTGTAAAGAGGGAGAAAAATCTAATTGAACAAAACATTCTACATGATGTAGAAACAAAGCTCCCATTATGTTTTTTCAGAGGATTGATATCCTCCTTTTGATTCTGCAAATAGCAGTTTTATTCTAAAACTAAAAAGAAAGAAAACCATAATAACTCTAAATCTAACAAAGGGGAAGAGGAAGATACAGGGATGCCGAGACAAGAGCACAGAGCTGTGGTACCCGGCAACCGCAGAGCCTAGCCAGCAAGAATCAGGGAGGTGGAGATGCAGAAGTGGGAATGGCACCCTGAGGGGAGGACTGACTGCAGGAATGGAGATGTGAGTGTACAGGCTCCACCTGAGACCACAGTATATGTGGTCTCAGGATCTGTCGTGGACAGATCCTTTGCCCCAGTTTAAGCTTCTGCCTAGTTGTCTCTTGAGGAAATGATTTCATGATCAAGACAACAGTTGGAAAAATCAGGAACAGGTCACACTGGATATGTAAGCAAAAGTTAGGTATGTATGGGTCTTTTGCACTTGTCAAAGTGCTTGGATGTTTCTTAAAAGAGATGAGAGGCTGGAATGAGGGTAGTGACAACCTGGAAATAGATCCCAGTGAAGGAGACCATACCAAATATTCACAAAAGACACAAGGCCAAGGGGAAAAAAAAAACAAGAAAGCAATCGGCAATGGCAATGACAATAGGGAGGCTGGAATTCCTGGTCCAAGTGAAGGATGTTGTAATTAATTCAATGTGGGGCTAAAAAGAGATGGCTAAGAGAATGCTAAGGTCTGGGTTGGTAGGATGCCATTCTTCTAAAGAATGAATACAGTAGGTTTCCAGAGGAAATGTGATGAATCCAACTTGTCACACAATGAGTTTCAGGTGCTATATGGGACTTCTTTTTTTGTTGTTGTTGTTAGGAATTTTTTTACATTTTTAATCCAATTTCTTTAATAGGTACAGGGTTATTCAAATTATCTACTTCGTATTGGGTCCATTTTGTCTAAGTTGTCACATACATATGAATGTATTTGTATCCCTTATTATCTTTCAGCGTCTGCAGGGTCTGTAGTGGTGTCCACTGCTTTATTCTTTTTAACCCTTATTTCTGCATACTGACATTGCTTTTATGAGACTTCTAAGTAGAAATAACCAATAGGTAATTGATATAGGAGCCTCCAGCTGAGATCTAAGATCTGAAAGAAGGGAGTGGGTGGTGGAGTCCACAAGGTGATGTGAATAGAATGAGGGATGGAAGGATAAGAATAAAGTCCTAGGAGCCAAAATGTCATTGATATGTTTGCCTGTGTCCCCACCCAAATCTCATCTTGAATTGTAGCTTCCATAATTCCCATGTGTCATGGTAGGGACCCAGTGAGAAATAATTGAATCATGGGGGCGATTACCTCCATGCTATTCTCATGAGATCTGATGGTGTTGCAAGGAACTTTTCTCGGCATTTGCTCTTCACTTCTCCTTGCTGCTACCATGTGAAGAAGGATGTGTTTGGTTCCCCTTCTGCCATGATTGTAGGTTTCCTGAGGCCTCCCAGCTTTGCTGAACTGTGAGTCTGTTAAACCTCTTTTCTTTGTAAATTACCCAGTCTTGGATATGTCTTTATTAGCAGCATGAGAATGAACTAATACAGTCATTTAACAAGCAGATGATGTATACATAGATTCCAGGAAGATGCCCATAAAAGAACACTATCATAGAGGATAAATGTCAAGAAGAGAGTAAACAGCAGTGGCATATGTCACAGAAGGGCCACACTTTGAAAAGAATGAGAACATTTGGCAATGAGATTCACTTAAAATGAGATGTTACTTTGAAACGGAGGCAAAGCTCTAAATAATTTTTTGAAAGTGATATAACAAAAAAAAGTGGTGTTTTAGAAGAAGCCCTTTTATAACTGCAGCTCTGGAATTTGTTATTACAAGAAAATTATTATAAAAACAAGTAAAATTAAACCAAAGATATGGTGATTTTAACATCTCAATTTTGGTCTCAGAACATGTTTTTTCCTTGTTCTAAACATTACAAAATGAGCCATCAAGCCACGAGTAACGTTTGAACTGTTCAGTGTTAGCTTTTGTCACATTTGACTTGTACTTGTATGAGACATGTTTAGAAATTTTAACAATGTGAATGTATTAGCTATTATAAAGGAAAATAAAATCTAACCTTTATATGAGAACTCCAGTTGCTAGAATATGTAAGTAAATCCATGAGCAGAATTATCTATCTGTCCTTTTCCTAGTTTTCTCTTAGGCAAAACACTTAGGGTGAGATAGCTTTCCACTCTGCTTGCTGGGTCATCACACACAAATCACAGTCCTCTAGGAACTTGGGGCTCCTGTTTCTACAGTCAAAGAGTAGGTGTTTTCTAGAGCTCTGCCTTTCAAACTGTAGATGGGGACAGGCTGTGAAATGGTCAGTGCCAGGGTATATCCACACAACGATGGATATATACGTTTGCTTTGCCGGACGTACATTTCAGCTGTGTGTGTGTGCATGTGAGAGAGATTCTTAGATTCCAGTGTTAAATGTGGTT
>NW_016107324.1:2437674-2473099 GCF_001604975.1 Cebus imitator
TTTTTACCATGCATTGTGGTTCAAAGATGTCTGAAAAACACTGCTCTCAGTTAGAACCCCCTCCTGTTCTACAATCATCTCACTCCTGTTAACTGCCACACTGTTCTCTTGGGGTAGTAGGTGTTTCAAAACAATACCATGGAGTGGCAGGTATAAAACGGTTGAGGAATAACAGCTAATAACAAAAGAGAAAAACATTAAGAGGTAAATAAGACCAACATCTGTGTTGTGTTTTACCACTAGACTGAACAAGCCTTTAAAATTTATTAGTATTCTGACTAGCAACTCATTACGGTAATTTATGAAGAAAAGATAAACTATGCTCTATATTAACAAACAATAGAGTAATTTTTTCAGTGGTCATATAAATAAGCAACCATATTAAGAAGAAAGAATACTTTTTCAAAAGTAACAATTCTGTGGCACATAAATTTTAGAATTGGAAATTAAATAAATGTGGTGAGGCTTCATCCTTGCCACATAAAAAGATTCATTGACATGATTATGAGACAAGTCAGGGTATTTTTATTGGCCTGAACTAGAGGGAATAAACACCTTAGTCAGGTGTTTTGTTTTAGACACATCTGTTTGAGCTTCCCCTACAGGTTAATTCTGCTGCAGGATCTATTTGAACATTTGCTTTTTCCAGCACACTTAAACTCCTGGTGAGTGAGCAATTTCTTATAAATCCAAGAGAAATGAGTTAGTTTTTCTTTACAGTAATTTGTAAACTGTTTTTAATTCTTCTAAAAGCTATGAAACTTCATAGATTTCAGGTGTATTAAAAAGGGACAATTCAAGAATGCTAAGGAGTATGAATCATCACACACAAAATTTAAGAGGGCAATACTATGTCCTCTGCCTCCTTTCCTCTCTCAGTCAGCTGGCAGAAAAGGCACAGGCAGGAGGGGAACTGAGGTGAGTGAATTACACCATCCTGCCATATTTCACATACAGTACTCTATTAGTCCTCTATGGCTGATGGGAGGTAGAACTTGGGCCAAGCAGTAGAGGTGGGGGCAGTGCTAAGGGGATGGGAGGTGATGGAGGGATGTGGGTGGTACTGGGAGTGGGAGGGGCCGGAGGGAGTGGTCAGTCCTAGAAGGTGGATGGGCTGGAGGAATGTGAGCTGCACTAGGAGCCAGAGGTACTGGAGGGATGTGGGCTGTGCCAAGAGATTGGGAGCTGCTGGAGGGGTGTGGGACATGCTAGGGGTGGGCAGTGCTGGAAGAATAGCGGGATTGGGTTGGGTCGGCCTTCGGGCTACAGCCGATGGGCCCCTGCTAGGTGCCCAGTGAGGCTCCGCTCCTATCCCCCACCCTTTCCAGCCCCTGCTCTCTCCTAATTATACAAACATATATGATTCTGACAAATGAAGGACAAGATGTTTTTTCTTAGCCTGTGTGAGAATACTATGTTTGCCATCTTGCTGTCAGATTTAGCAGGTGAACAAACCAGGCCCCATGAGATGAGGACACCTAAGTGGGAAAGCAAAGGCAGGATCTGTCCTGCAGTCTAGGTGTCCTCTCCTACCACTTCTTACCACTTGCCAAAGTGCATGAGAGGAGGGGACTCCTGGTGGAAACTCACAGGCATGACTGACGTTAAAGAGTAGGGGTAACACACAGGCAAGTCTCGATATTGTGGGTGAAGTTAGTGTGTTCAGGAGACAAGGTTGATAGTGTACAAAGTTGATGTTGGGCAGTATTCAATCATGAGAGTCTTGTCTTTGGATTGTATGTTCTTGATTCTAAGGCTCGAAGGCACACCTGCCCAGTGGGGCCTACCTGAAGGCAGTTTCTCTACTTATAATCTCCCTTGTTACATGGTGTTGCAAGTAGATTCTGTACTTGTTCCAAAGGTTTGCTGTGACAATAAAATAGTAGATCAGAAATTACTGTTCTTTGGAAAAATTGAAAATGGCATATATATGAAATTTCGTATCATTAATAAAATGCCAGTAAACCCTTCAAAAACTCATTTCATAGTTTGTATACTTCCTGGAAATGTTTTCCTTCTTCACTTAGTATACAGGATCTTCAGCCATGAACCATGTTGCTTCTTGGATTTGATACACAGTAAATACGGGATAAAAACTGTAAATACCTGTGTATCCCCCAAATTCATTTCAGTGCAAGTAGATGTCATCAGGATCTGGCTTGTAGGGAGAAGCTAGTGTCCAACACTCAAAGCTTTAGATAGAAGCCACTGTGACAGAGGAGTGTAGCACTGCCCTCTGAGTGTGGTACAGGCTGTTTGATGCCCAATGTCATGTGAATCTCAAGATCAGCTCCCTGAGCTGGACAGTGCCTGGTGGTCAAAGTGGCCATCACTTCCTCCTTCCAGTATACTTAAAATTGACAGGTTGAATAAATATAAATAATGATAGAGAATTATCATCTAGAGTAAAATTACTATGTATTACCCTTCCAAAATTAACCTATAGCACAGAGCTGTCCAATCTTTTGGCTTCCCTGGGCCACACTGGAAGAAGAAGAATTATTTGGAGCCACACATAAAATACACTAACACTAATAATAGCTGATGAGCTGTAAAATAATCACAGAAACATCACTTAAGACATAATGTTTCAAAAAAAGTTTATGAATTTGTTTTGGGCTGCATTCAAAGCCATACCGGGCTGCATGAGGCCTGCGGGTTGCAGGCTGGGCAAGCTTGCTGTAGGGTATCTATTTTCTGATATTTGTGGCCGTGCACTTAGATGCTCTTAATGGATTGTGGCATAATATAAGCAATGGCTTCTTGATTCACGGATTTTTTTGGTCCTGAAATAGACATATAAAATTGAATTTCCTTTATTTTATGTGTCAAAGTAACCCTAGATTTTATATTTTAAAATAGTAAGGAATGAGTTTTCTTCAGTATGTAAACCACCAACAATATCTGGGGCCCTGAAGTTTGCACACAGAACAAGTCAGGCACACTAAAATAAGCAGCTGTCTCCCAAGTCTCTCCCTCTGCTTTCGGGCTCTCGCAATGCCTGCCCTCAGCCTGTCGCAGTGCCTGCTCCCTCTTAGCGGGACACTCTATTTCATGTAACCTGAAGTATACATGTTCTTGACCTGTCAAATTCTCTTTTAGGATCCACCCACTTCAGTTTCCCTTGGACTGCGAATGGAAGAAATGATTTTCAACTTGGCAGACACACACTTATTTTTTAATGACTTAGAAGTAAGTTCTAATTTTTGATACACTTTTTTGCATGTCTGAAAATAGGTGATTGGTTTTAAAATAATAATGGAATATTACTTTTAAATATATAATTGGCATAGTGGGACAGAGTTTTATTGATTATATGGCAATGTGTTTTGCCTTCATGGGATTTCTGTTTTGCTTTACTTTGGCTGTTGATTTTCAGAGTTAGATCCCACATGACCAGTAGTAAAGATTAAAATTTGAAATCAGAATCTTAAACTTTGTTGATTATCAGAAGCTACATATTTCTCAGTTATGTAATCACTGCTAAGATGTGTCCAGCAGAATTCGTGATACTCGCATATGTTGTGTCAGACTCTTGTTGTATTAGGTCCAGTGCTTTACTTTCTGGCTGATGCAATTGGTAGGAAGATGTTTTAGTCCGGCCTCTGTTGTTTGGGTTGCCAGGATTGCTTATGTCCCACTGCTGTTGATTTTAGTGGTCCATTATGATTTCAGGGCAGGCTCTTGTAAGATGGCTAGCTAAATTGTTACAGGCACTGACAAACACAATGGTCTTGGTTAGCAGCATTCTTTAGACTAGAGAATATTGTTTTTCATATCTCCATTATGAGAAAACATGACTATAACTACATTTCACTCTCTTCTTAATAGAGACCGTTGTTTGTTTAAATCCCGACGTTAAGCAAGCTTGTGGTAGGCTGCCAACAGGCATTAATCATCACGTTGTTGTTTTGTTAGATTTATAAATGTATGTTATTTCAGACAGGAGAAGAATCTGAAAGATTCAAATAGAACTTTTACTGATCAAAGTTAATTGGCAGCAATTGGCCTTTAAATATTTCCTGATGTTTCCCTTTTCAAAATCAAGCAAAATGCACCTTCTTTAATCGATGAGCCAAAATCATTTGAAAAATGCCAGTGTGTGACAGAACTTAAATGCGGTTTCTTCAACATCTGTCCTGTATTTTGATTTCTTTTCATCTGCAGTGAAACTACTCACAGACCAATTGGCAACTTCCAGTGAAATGAAGTTATTTAAATATGCTTAATTTTTTCTATTCCTTAGTGAAAAATTTATTTTTACACTTAAAGGTAAAATACAAAATTGTTTTGAATTTTAAAGTGTTTGCTTTCCTCAAGAAGAATTTACTTGTAAGGCATTACTGTTTTTTTAAGGTAGAAATATTTCCATTGAGTGACAAGTTTAGAATTGCCTTTAGAAACCTTAATTATCATACTTATTTTCAAAAGCTGTTTCTGATTTATAATTGCATTTCACTTTGTGAGAGAGCAGCACAAAAAATTCCACACACTAGTATATTAAAATGCCTTTCCTAAGTTTCCACTTGTTTCTAAAGATACAGAGTAGATTGGTATTTTTGTCCTGGGTACAACCTTGTTACTCTTATTGATGTTAATGGGTATTAATAGCAAACATCAAGAAGAAATTTGCAATAATTTGCTATTGTTTTAAAACTCTATACCTTTTTAAAAATGCCAAAACTTGTTTATACAATGCCAAAATTAGGTGGTGAAAAGTGAGATGTTAGGCAGTCATAACTTGTTATGATATAGACCAGAAAACTTCCAAACTCAATTTCAATGTAGTATAACCATATTTTTGTTTATTGGCATTACTTACATGATGTTTATAAAGACTGACATACTACCCAAACAAATATATTAAAAGTTCTAGGTTTTTAGGGTGTAGGAGTTATATTTTTTCTGTTAACCCAAATTTTAAAAGAAAATAAAGGGCAGGCTATGAAGTTACTGAAATATCAGATTCTATTTTTTGTCATGAGGACTGTTCATTACTAGAGGTAAAGTAGAAAAGAGAGTGAACGTATAATACAACCAAACATATGAAACAATAGTGGAAAAATGTTTAAGCTTGTAGTCTTACAAAAGTTGATTTTACGTAAGGATATTAACAAAAGTATAAATGAAAGATTTATTTAGTCTGTCTTTGGAAATTGTTTACTTGCCCTAGATTTGCACAATATTTTAAAAGATATTTTTTACTTATTTCAATATTTTATTTTATTTTGTTTTAGAGACAGGGTCTTGCTCTGTCACCCAGGTTGGAGTGCAGTGGCACCATCTCAGCTGACTGCAATCTCCACCTCCCAGGTTCAAGCAGTTCTCCTGCTTCAGCATCCCAAGTAGCTGGGATTACAGACATGCACCACCATGCCTGGCTAATTTTTATACTTTTAGTAGAAACGGGGTTTCCTCATGTTGGCCAGGCTGGTCACAAACTCTTGACCTCAGGTGATCCGCCTGCCTCGGCCACCCAAAGCGCTGGGATTACAGGTGTGAGCCACCGCGCCTAGGCCCATATTTTATTTTATATTTTTGAAATTCAACAAACCTGGGACTGGTCATTGCAAATATGTTTTCTTCAAAATAAAAAGTAAAATTATTTTCTGGCAAAAAAAAAAAGTGTATTGGCATAATGCTCTTAAGAACACCAGAATTATCTCATCAGGCAGAAGTGATGTGGTAATGCCTGATTTCATACTCTAATTAGCAATGTATAGTGATGGGGACATGAATATTTTAATATATTTAAGTTACATGTGTTTAGCTTTTTAAGGTCTATGGAACAAGTAATTTCAAGGAGCTTAACAGCCTCTTGGTTAGCTTGAAGTATGACGCTTGAACTCTAATGGTTGACTTTTGGTCTTATTTTCTTAAATCTTAACTTTTGCCTGCTATCTCTTGGCATAATTTAGTTAATTCACTCCTTGGCTTAGTAAGAGTTTCTTACTAATGAAATACAGTGCCTGTGTGAGGGGCTTTCAGTTAACATTTGTCATATTATCAAAGTACATGCTTAAAATGGTTATTAGGATATGATTTAGAACATTTAAATATAATTTTTGAAGTACTTTAGAAACATCTTAATCGAACTCTAAGAACTAAGTTAATCTGTTTTAGTTTCATAAGTCTTGCTTGTCAGCTCACTTAGTGACTTTTTAATTAAAAAAAAAAATCACAATTTATTTCAATTCTGTTGACACTCCAGGAAAAAAAAAGGAGAAAAAAAATGTATTTTGTACCATAAAAAAAATGTTTGATATATGAAGGAACATGAGTGACAGGGAGACATAATTATCTTGGGAAATAATATTTTCCCCACCAGAGAAGCGTTTCAACTTTAGTTCCGTAGTGTACGTCTGGCTTTCGTATTTCTAAGTCTGACTAACGTCCTGCATATCATTTTACAAAAAAGTCTCCATGTGCAATACGATGATGCCTATATGGAAGTCATTTTTTATGAATGACAGTATGGAACTGGAGGTTTTTTTCAACTTCTTCAGTAAAGTATGACTCTTTCTGACTGGTTGGAGAAAGAGTTCTTTCTGTTAGAATTTTATTGAAAGGCAAGCTTCAAACAGGGTGAGGAAAGGCCTTCAGCATACGATAATATTTCAGTTTAACCTGCTGCTGGTCAGTTCTCCTGCTGAATTTTTCCACAGTTAGAAGAAAATATTTTATGAAGATGGATACAAGTCTAAATAAAAATAATGCTTTAAGTTTCTGTTGAATTTTCTTTTTCTGTCTGGGGTTAAGGAATATGATTTCACTGGCATTATGGTTGCCATTCTGACTGGTGTTGACATAGTGGCCTTTAAGAGTCAGCAGGAACCAGGTCTGATCTCGGGTCACCCGTTACCCCTGAAGAGTAAGGGTTGGGATGAGTGGGAATCCTCCTCTTGTGTCTATGAGATGGTGGCACATGAGCTGTTGTACCCTGTTAGTATCAAAGCTGTCCTAAACTCCCCTCTCCACTTTCAATGCATTGTTTAGTTGGAACAGACCAGAGCATTCTTTGTGTCAAGATTTATAACATGAATATTTCTGTTCTTTCTGGGTCTTCAATATGTAGACTTCTAGCCCAGATCTGATACTTGAACACCTACACTTGTAGCCTCTTGTCTTCACCCTTTCTATTAAAAAAAGCAAACAAAATGGCCTGGAGCAAAAAGTTGTGGTCCCACGAGGGTCTGAGTTTGATGAGTCAGGGGCCAAGGAGAGGAGCTTGTGGATGGTCTTTAGATAATAGCATCATGTAAAAGGAGAAAGCTACAATGATTTCTCTTGTAAAGCAAAGAAATTAGATTATCCCTTGGTTTAATTCAGTCTTTAAAGTTGCAATAATATTTCCTTACTTTAAAACTTAGGTTATCATCTATAAATTATTTTATATGTCTTATTTATAAGTATATTTTAGGTAGGAAAAAATTCTTTATTTGAAATATCAGTTATGCCAATGTTAAATAACTTCAATATCAAGTAAAGCACTTGGTACTGATATATTCTTTGTGCTTCCAAAAAGCGTGAAATATTTAAACCGATTCAGAAGTCGATTTCTCAAATGGGAAAAATATAACTCACCTAGAAAGTCTTTTATTCTCTGTAAATAAAAAAGAAACTCTGATGCCCAGTGTTCAGCTTTTGTGTGGTTGCTGGAGCTCTGGTTCTCTGCCGTCAAAGGGTCTCACAGGTGCTTGCGAGGAAGACGCTGTAGGTCTTTGCTGTTTCCAAACCTTTCCACAAGCCAAGAATAGACATATGAAAAGGTGTGAGCATATGAGTAGTTACACTCTAAACCTAAGTGTCCCTATATACACGTACACACATATATAATGCCACTTGACATTTTCAACTCTGTATACAAACTGGCATACTTGTTGATTTTCTCCTGATAAATTCAGCAAACATATAGGACTACATTTTTAAAATCCTGGTAACACCCCTTATAGCACACAGAATGTTGTCTTATATATGTTGGCCATTGAATGAATGTCCTTTAGACTGAATTGTTGTGTCGTCTTAGACTAGAATACCAATTTTTGTTTCCTTCTTCATATAAGATAATAGGGTTGACTTTGCTTTCCTGTGTTTTTATGTAGGTTGCTTGGCCTTGTCCACTTCCTTAGTTGACAAGAGTAACATCAAAACCCTCATTTTAGGGTGGGGAGGGCAAAGTAGGTTTTATAAGCAACAAATGATTATTAGTCATAATAAGTGTGTATTGAGTTTAGCTGCATTGTAACTGATGGCCAAAAAGAAGCAATGCCTGTATTTTATACATTATTGTTACTAATGAATAATTTATTATTTATAATTTATTATTAACAATAATAAGAAATAGCTCTTCTTATTTCTTCATCATTCCTTATAAGGTTGTCTGTTTTATCTGAAGTTAAAAATAGAAATATAAAAGTATATTTAAAGATGCCCTTAATTCTGATGTTCTTTGGAAAATTGTCTTAAAATGTACCTGTTTAACACAGTAAAACATAACATATTATAAATAAATTTATGCTGTGAATACCTTATTTTGCTATTGTAGTGATAGCAAACATTGTACTTAGCAGTAAAATAGTGGAAGCAAATTGTCATTACAAGTAAAAACAAGATAAGAATGCCTCTGTCAGCACTATTACTCAGCAGTATTCTAGGAATTTCAGACAGTACAATAAGCCACAAGCTTTAATTAATGAAATATATTTGTAGAAAATTTGGTATGTAGAAGACTGAAGAGAATCAACTCAAATTATCTTAGGATTTATAATAGGTTTCAGAAAAATGAAAAAATACAGAATTAAATTAAAAAATTAAGTTGATTTGAAATTTTAATTAATAATTTAAAATAGCAGTAGTTACTAAAAGACAAAAGAGTAGCATAAAAGGAAATTTAAAGGGAAACTAGGATTATTTGTGAGGAACATATGAATAAAACTGTGACATCTTACTGAGAGATATAAAGGAAGATTTGAATAAAGCAGATGTCCTTCTCATTTTTGTTATATGAAAAAATTGTTCTATTTGAAAGGATCAATAGGGAAGAAAACCCAGCAATTTTTGACAAAACATGGGAAATGGCTGACTCAATCAAATATTAATTGTTTTATAATTCTACAATAGTGTGAAGATTTATGCTGGCCTAATGTTGACATTGGACTAAGTATGGGAGAAGAAATAAATAGCTCAGACACAGACCCAAATTAAAGAACCATTTTGTATGTTTTGAATAAAACCAAGCAAATTAATAGTGAAGTAATAGATTATTCAACTTATATGTTAATATAGTTAAAATATGAAAGAATGAAACACAAGGAGAATAGGTAAATCAAAAGTATTAAATAAATCAAAATATTTAGGTGGCCATTTGGAAGTAAGTATTGAGCTCCTATAAAAGGTTAATATAATTTGTACCAATTATACATCTATGACTTTTTACTAATCAGAGATAAAGGCAAGAATTTACAATAAATATTTCTAACTTATGAAATCCATCGTTTCATTTCTTCATCTGGTTGTTAGTTATACCCATGCATTTAGTTTATAGAAATCATTGAGCTGTAATATTTGTTTAATAAAAAGTTAATTTTTAAAAACTAATATTTGAGGAATATACACACATTGTTGACTCTCAATTCTATTAAAAAATTTATACCTTATGTATAATATATTCACTGCTAGTTTTTCTAGCACAGGGCCTGACCCATAGAAGGACCCAGTAAATATTTATTGAATAAGTAATGGAAATATATGCTGACTGTCTTATGGAAATATAAATTCTAGAAGTTTAACATTGATTGTTTATTTTTATTTATACTTTTCTGTATGTCCCAAATTCTATAAAGCATATACTTATTTCTTCTGTAGCCAGAGACAAACAAATACTATTTTTAAAAGCCAGAGATAATATTAAAAGACAAAACTGAGCAAACTATAACCAATCAAAGAGCTAAGATTATTGCAATTGATTAAGAAAAATGTAAAGAAATAGCTTAACAGAAGAAATGAACAAAGACCATGAACAGATAATTCACAAGAGAAAAACATTCAAATTATCAACCTACAGTTGAAAAATGTTGGATTTCACATCTAGTAATCCGTCAGAAATATCAAGTCAAACAGCCTCTTGCATTTCAGATTGGCAAAAGTTTAAAATAAATAGTATGATCCACAGTGCTGTAAGATGAAAACTTGTTGTACATTGCTGGTAAGGATATCAATTGATACAAACTTTCAGAAAAAGCAGTTTCATAATATGTATTCAGAACTTTGATGTGCTGATCCTTTAACTCAAAATTCCACTTTTAGCATAAATTCTAAGAAAATAGTTACAGATAATTAAGATAATAGCAATAAGCATATGTCAAACACTTGTCCTATATCTTTTACATACATTATTCCATTTAATAGCATTATATCTCTATTATAGTAACACTATTAATATCTCAGTTTTATGGAGAAGGCAAGTGAAGCTTAGGATAGGTAAAACAAAACTTGTCTAAGGTCACACAACTGCAAAGCGGCAGAATCTAGCTCAGGTCTGACACTTGACAGATCCCCTCAACCCCACAATATACCCACACCCCATGGTGTTTCAATACTGTGAATTCAAGCTTATTATCTGCAGCTTACATATGAAGAAAATTAAAGGGAGGTGGTTGTTGCCCAAAGCCACCTGGTTAGGTGATGGTAAAGCTGAGGTTGAAACTTGGGTTTTCTTTTGAAAAATATCATTGCACAAAACCTTTCTAGCTGTGTCAGAGAACCTGGCTATTCCTTTCTAGCAAAGGAAGGGAAGTCAATAACACCTCACTGCTGTCCCACAAGGATGCAATAGAGCAGGGTCCTAATAACTGGATGGAGCTTTCTTGACTGCATTCTTTGAAAGCTTTCTTTCTCGCTGTGTCTTCCAAACCTGCAAGCTATAGTTGCCCAGGCAACCTAAAATCCAATTTGGAAATGTTGAGAGGTAGGCCAATAGATAGAGAGTGGACTGACAGACTTGTCGTTGTTGTAATGAACAAAGGTAAAATAATATTTGAGCAGCCTCCACATTACAGACTAAAAAGGGCTACTTTGCTTTGAATGTCCTTGTGCTTGCTCTATTCTGTACACTAGGCACTCAGGATAAAAGATGAAACACCATATTTGCCCTCAAGGATCCCAGATGCTGGGTAGAGATAGAGAAGTGAAAGAATAATTCCATCACAGTGTGACATCAGCAATGATGGAGATGTCTGGTCATTAGCTAGAGTCTGAGAGATGGGATGGCTCTCCCAGATGGCGGAGAGGTGGCATGGCAGGGTGTTGGAGCAATGACTTCCCCAGGAAGTAACACTGAGCATGAGAGAGCATGACATTTAAGAACAAGCCGGTGTAGGTATAAAGCACAGAGCACACAGAGAGTGCTTGTGAGATGAGAAAATGGAAAGGAAGACAGGAGCCATGTCATGGAAGGTTTCACACACTCTGCTAACGAAGTTAGATTTTATAGAGGATGCCATGGACAATCAGTAAGGAATTTAAAGCACTACCAAGGAGATAAGTTGTATTGTAAAGTCAAAGGTGTCAATAATATAGATGAGATCAGCGGGGTTTGTTCGTGGAGACAGAGAACAGGGACCGAAGTGAAAGCTACTGAGAAAGTAGTCGGGGTAGGATTTGCAGATCTATTCAGTGTAACTATTCAGGGAGACAGACTCTTAGTTTCTGGCTTCAGCAAAAAGGTAGAGATAGAAAACCCAGGAGAATGATCTGGCTCGGGAAGGAAGATCCTGAATTCGGATTTGAGATATTAAATCTGAAGTGTGTATTGGACACACAAGTGGAGTCCAGTGAGCGGTTGTATGCACAGATCTGTAGCTCAGAAAACAGAATCAAGCTGGAAGCCATCACTTCTGACATCAGTTAAGATTTCCCAGGAAGAATATATTGAATGAAAAAGAAGAGTTATATCTTAGTTTAGAAACACAGAATCCAAATATGTATTGAAAATTCCAGATTCAGAAAATTAAATGATTTATGTGGGGCAACTGTGCCCATTTGGAGCAGCAGTTATTCCAACAGGCTATTAATTAGCCTGTGCATGAAACTGGCTTCCTAGTTTTGCCATAGTCTCTCTATTCTATTGGGTGAAGCAACCAGGAACACTGTGGTCTGAGGGGAGAGTAAACACTTCAGAGGTGGAAAGGCCTGAGTTCAGTCCTGGCTTCCTGCTAACGTGTGGCCTCCACATAGTCAACCCTCACACACCTGGACAGGGTGACAGGTAGGTGGAGAGTTAAGGGAGACAGTGGAATCTGGAGCCCCGAGGGTGCCTGCCACATGGAGGTGCATCCGTCAATAACCGAGTATCTTCCCTTGTTGTTGAATGGAAATACCACTTCTGTGCTCCCACAGTCTGCTGGATTGCTTCAGTTTATTTTAAAGTCCTGTGAAATTGGCCTGTCAGTGTCACCTATGACAGGCTTTTGGTTTAGATCTTGGATTTTGACAGGTGCTTGCTAATCATCCATCTGGGAGAGAGTCACTGCTTTGTAAAGCCAGATTTTCCTCAGTTACCTTCGTAGGAAGTTTGCTTAGTAGAGAAAGGAATTCAAGGTGCCCTTAGACTTTTTTTTTTTTTAAAGATTGAATAGTGCAAGAGAAGGCCTGTATGCCTGTAACTTCAACTTCCCCAAAATGTGTTTAAGTTGCACTCCCTGGAGACTTCTCCCATTTCAGTCCAGCTACAATAGAGCCTCTATCTGGGCTCAGTTCAGTATTCAGTATTCCAGCAGCATTTCTAAAGACAGGCTTTCTAAATACTGGATTCTTCTCACTGCTAATTGTGTGCTACTCCTTTGTAAGGCAGGTGGAGGGTCAGGGTAGGGGGAGAGCGTGTTGCTTTTGATCAACATTATTTTGTAATCTTTTGCCTCTTTGGAAATAATCGACTGAAGTATTTTCTGGTATTGGTATTTTGTCAGAAAGTCAAAGGGAACTCTTAAGTCCAAGATATTATCCTTTCAATTGGTAGGAGACAGCATGGACCATAATAATGTTGACAGTGGTTACTTCTGAGGGATGGAATTGGAGATGAATTCTTTGTTTATGTTTTTAGTACTGCACGAATTTTCTACCTGCGCATGTGTCATTTTAGAATCAAAATAAAAATTTTGCTTACACAAAACTAACTTTTAACACTTCAGTGACAAGATGCACTAACATTATTAACTTCTAATTGGGTCATCGATTCTTTCATAATCAAATTCCGTCAATCAGATAACTTCAAAGGTTTCAGTCCATGGTATCTATGTGCTTGGTCCAGTATTAGAAAATAAGTAGGAAGAAAAAGACACATATAAGATGGTCTCTTCTTCAGTTTCTTATCTGGAAGGGTACATAGAAGTTGTCTGTGCAAGTCTTTGTTTGCTTATTCATCAAATGCAGAGTTTTCAGGAAAATTGGAAAGAACATGAAATACACAGGTCACAAAGCCTGACAGCTGGTAGGCTGTCAATAGTGGTAGTTATTATAAGACAGTGGGTTGCAGAGAGTATGTCGGGGATGGAGAAGGGAAATAAACCAATAAAAACTTAATGGAGGAGCGTTGCCTCAAAGGGAGAGAGAAAGCATTCCAACAAGCAGTAGACACAGCTATTGTCTGGTGCAGGGAGGCAGTGGAGGCCAGGCCAGTGGAGACTGGCCTGGCATTAGCAGGCTATTCATGATAAAACGTGAGGGGTGGGCACATTGGTAAGGTTAGGACTCATGATAGAGGCCCTTGAATGCTCAGTTGCACTGAAATATATTGTGTTCCCAATTTAATTTTTCTAATTATAATCTATTGAGGGAGATGGACTGAAACAGAAGTAAAACATACTGCCTGTCTACCCTCACCCTAGATGCTTTTGCTCTGTGCTGGAGATTGCATTGACTGGAAGAACAAAACCTACTCTCAGAAAAATGTATCTGAACGTGCTGAACAGGGTGGGTTGGAAGAGGAAGGGCTTTACAAGAATCTAGTACCTTCCCTGACAGAAAATCATAGGGACAGCACTGTACCCTTTCTCTCTAGCCACTCCCCATCTTTAAAGCCATAAAGGCAGGATCTGCTCCTCATTTATCTGGTGTGGTCCCTTGAATATAAATAAGTGTCCAGTCATTATTAGTTGAATGCATGAGAAAATGAATGAAAGAATCAAGAACATGTGACTACGTATTTTCTAGTGGCACTGCTACAGCTTCATATATGACACATGTAATACTCGTGCTGTTCTAATGATACATAATATTTTCCTGAATAACATACAACCAACCAAAGCATGATTATTAATAGCTCTAAATTATACTACTTGAGAAGAGGGGTATTTTTATAGGGAGTGAAAATATGAGTATAGACAAAAATTTCCCTTATTTTTCCTTTCAGGCAGCCAACTCCATTTCTCCTTTAAACACCCAATGATTTGGGGGCAGGCACACCAGGGCTCCCCATGCTGGAGGAAATGTATCTGATAGTGCAGTTCACACCAAGGCAATGGAGTTTAAATAATTTCCTCTTACCTGAAGTCTTTGTCTTACAAAAGACGATTCAGAAGGGACGATTTTGTGTGTGGAAATTTCAGACCCACGGATACTTAGAAGAGAGAATGTTTTTTGAGTAGGAAAGTACCCCTCCAAGGTCCTTGCCTTGCCGCCAGGGACTGACAGTGAGGGAGGTGATGATGGAACCCTTCCTGCAGCCCACAGTGAACTGCTTTTTAAAAAGTGCCTATGTCCGGTTCTGCATATTTTTCTTTCTGGAGTCAGTAATAATTACATGGCAGAGAAAATCAGCTTAGAAAATTTTTATTAACTTATTAACTAAGGATATAAGTGGGCCTGGTTTATTCTCAGCTCTACATTCTTTTATACAAAATTGAGTGTTTCTTACTATTATAAAATTATCTGGCTGTATAAATTAACTGAAGTTCATAAATCAGTCTGTTTTAAACTTTTCAAACCTTCAACCCCTCCCTCACCCCTGCAAAAGGAAAAAGCATTTAACCAGGTTAATTACATGAAAATATTTCTTTAAAAACTGCATCGATATATGGCTTGCAGTTAAAGATGAATCTATAGACCTATAATGGCATTAAACAGGAACTAATATTTGTTGCAAATGATTTTAGAATGAGTGAGAAATTGCTTCACCAAAAAAAAAAAAAAAAAAAGTTTCTTAATGTTTGAACTATTTAGTATTAGGGCTTACAGGTCATTGTTTGATATGAGCAAAACAAATATTTTTGTGCAAATAAAAGCTGTAGTTGAATGCTTTGTGAATAAATTGGTATGGGATTCCCTTTCTGCAAATGGCCATGAAGATTAAAAGAAAGCTGTTGCGGAAAAGGATGAAAGCTCTCTCGGTTTTTCCATGCTTCTGGCAACAAGTTTGCAATAAAAAGAATGATTTTTATGAGATTGTATTATTCACAGCAAGGCTAGAGTTGGTGTCACTATGAAAAATTCTTCTTTAGTAGATTCTCTCAGCAGGAATAATAGATCTAAAAGAAAGGAAACAGGAGTTACAAAGAACACTGACTGTTGCCAGTGACAAATTATGTTTGCAAAAATGATGAGCAAGCCCGTTGAAAACTGAGAAATCATTTCAGCAGTAAATCAAAGGCTGATTCTTAAGAGTAGTTCTGAGTTGATGTTCCAAAAAGTTATATTTATATTAGATGTGTGCTGAGTTAAGTGTTCTGAATAACTAGTTTATACATTAATTCAGCCTTTAGTCTTTTATCTTCATGCTTTGTTACATTCAGTTTAAAATATGTGTAATGTTTTAATGATGAAATTGTACAATATAATTTGGCATTATCAGCAAACACTAATTCATTGCCTTGTGTTGTATCTGAAGGTTTGCACTGGTTCTGATACAAATTTGTAAAATGCTATGTTCTCTTATATTAACTGAACCGTAAATGAAGCTGGGCATTTGGGCATAACCTTTTGTGTACAATGTCAGCAGTAGGGGCATAGAATGCATTGAAATACCTCTTACTATCGTAAAAATCATAACAATAAAAGATGGATCTTATAGTACTAGATACTAAGTATGTATCATATATTTTTTAAAAAGCAAAGAAAATTACAAGGGTATCATTAGATCAAATGTAATATATGCTATAATTATCTTTATCTTTATATTATTTAAAACTATTCAACACTGGGTCTTTAACTAATGGATTAGTTAAATAAGCTCATTTTGTTTAAAAGTTTATTTTCAATTCTTTCTGGCTTTCATTAAGTGAGACTTTCTTTTCCTTACCCTAAGGTTGAGAGTGTGAATAAAGACAAATATATGTAATATAATCATGTGGTAAAGAACGCATTCATGGTGAGAAAGAAGGAACTCCAAGCACAGTGAAATTGACATATCATATTTATTAACATCGTGTTCACTAAGGAGGAGTTATCTTTATATGATACCTTTGGGATTCTGTGAGCCACACGCTAAATGATATAATGATCTTATTTTTTTAATTAGCACATTTTAAAAGGGATTAATATTATAAGAAAACATTAAAACTTTGAAAAGCATGTTTTCATGTCGTCTTTTAGTTATTAATGATAAGTGTGGGAGTCCCAGAAACTTTTACTTAGCGATCTCAAATATTTACCATAATTTTATGCATATACCAGCACATAGCTTAAGCACTTCAATTTATTTTTTACCTTAGCATACCATCGTCAGGCACTTTCAGTAAATATTCTCTATTTTATGAATAGTAGTATAAATAGAATCAGATCAAAATAGCTAATATCTTAACGTTTGTTGAAACTTCCGTAATTCAAATCTTGTGTTTCTAATACAAGCACTTAGGTCTCCTAGCTAATATAAACAGAATTCTAGTAAAATCTCTGTCACCTAGAAAATCCCCAAAGGATATTATAACATTAAGCATATTAAGGCTGTTTGTTGTTGTTGTTTGTAAATGCCGTATGTGTCTCCACAAGTTGCATCTTATTACCAACTCTGGAAAATAGATGCTGAAATTCCTCTTTTTGGTTTTTGAAATTCTGTTTTCCTTTCCCATCAGCTTGTATAGTTGTGTCATCCTGTATCTGTAAACAGATACAGATATTTAAATGTTGGCTTAAAATATGTGTTGGCTCCAATGGTATGCTGAGTAGATAATTGAGAGTAAGAATTCAAAGATACATTTGTCCAGGTATGTTTTAATTCCGTAACTTGCACTTTGCACAACTGCCAAACAGAATGGGGCCAATTTCAAAATTCCTTTTGTTTTTTATTGCCTGTGCCTTAGCCACAGGTATCTGCACCACTTTTTTTTTCTTTTTTTTTCCTGCAAGGAAGCACCGTGGTGGGAAGGCCAGGGAAATAGGAGGTCACCAGGTGCACCCTAGCAGAGATGACAGAGTCTACCAACAGTTGCCAGTGTGGAGATGCTACAAACCATGACCCCCCGCCCCCAATCTCCAGGAGTCAGGGGCTTGCAGAGGGTCCATGATGCTGGTGAAGCTGGGCAGAAGGACACCTAGCAGCACTTAAGCTCTCTGTGAGATCTATTTGAAAGCACAGTGAGGCCTGGGACATGCCCTGAGAAAGCACCATAGAATCACACTGTTCTGCATCAGTAAGTATAAATACACAGTACATCAGTTGGGCAGTCTCCTTTACAGAGAAAAACATGCAAGTAAAAGCTCAGTTCCTGCCAATTTACTAACTCACGGACATAATTTCTTTACCACGGAGCCCACACTTGACATACCAAATCGAATTGTCAGTTTGTTAGAAGCTGGTTTCTTCAAGTCTCTCCCATCAACTGGCTTCTTCCTTGACTACCCCTCCCCCTCTTTAGAACTTCTAAATCACAGGGAAGTTCAGAAGATGTCCCATTTTACTTACTTTTCCAAATTAGTTATGAAAATATCTGGAGAGTCGGGAGTTATTTCAAAAAGCCATCATGGAGACCATTCCCTTAATGCCTTTGTTACTCAAACACTGGTCGCCCTCTAAGGCATTTTGTGTAATTTTCTATGAGAAAGATGGTAGTATGGATTGGTCCACAGACAGATATGCATTATTTTTAAGTGCTGCAGATGGTTTGACAAAATTAGCTTTCAGACAATTTGTGTGAGTTTGTCACTAAAGTACTAGAACTACCCATGTCCCATGTATACATAAACAATTTCATGTTTAGAAATAAGAGGAATACTTCTTTTTAGTGACTTATAGATGTCAAAGGTATCCAGAAAGTATCTAAATTGTTCAATAGGCAAGATAGAGCCATGGATCTAATTGTCTAATCACAGATGGGAGGGGACAAAACCCAGTGATCACTTCTTATGCCTTGGCCAGCTCCAGATGGTCTCAATAGGCACTCTGATGTAAAGACACAGTGAAAACAGCTAGTTCTCTGCTAACTTTTATCTTTCCATTTTTGCTTTGTAAAGGAAAGTAGCGAAAGTATTGAAACAATTAGTTGGCAGTCTGGTGTTAGTTTTCTGATGGTAAATTTGGAGGATTTGGGCTTGTATAACTCAACTTCTCCAAAGACACGTTGTAACTGTTTCATATTGTTCCCTTTTATGACATCCAAACTGCCTCAGAGTCTTCCCAGAGTCTCTGTTTATTCAAGGACTTCGGGTTTACTTTAAGTTTGTATTTCCAGTTTCACGTTCAGAGTATAGAGCATCAGTGTCCTGGCTGTTACGTCACTGTTGGCAGAGATAATAAGGCTCATTGTAACTGTCTTAATTCTCTTTATTAATTTTCCTAAACTAGCTTGAATTGTATGGTGTATTTTTACATAATTATGGTACAAGTGAAAGGCTTGGGGGAAAGTACAACCACTACAGTATCAAAGCAGAATAAATATTTGCAGAAAAACTCTGCCATAACTTAATATTTTGCATATGAGCCCCTGTACAAAATCTGAGTTATTCCCAGGGGTTGGTCCAAAAGAACATGTCTGTGGCCCAGCCCTAGAAGGCCAGAGATGATGATGGATCAGAAAAGGGTCAGCTTGAGTCTCGATGCCAAGAATAATGTCAGAAGAGACCAAAAAGGCAGAATAACAGTGCAACCAGGGTTCTAAGAGCGAATGTGCATTCTCCACATGGCTGTGAGATTGTGCCCCGTGCAGTTTTCTGCCCGCTCCCTATACCTACACCAGAACTGGGATTCAGGACTTCGTGTGTTGGCAGTTTCCCCAGCCATCCGTGTGAGCATTTTATAATCCAGCTCCGTGAGTAGTTACATGACTGTGAGCTGAGGGCCAGCAGTCACTGAAGCTTTTAATTTTATTTATTTTACTCCTCTGTGAAGCATGGGTGGTGTCACATAAGGGGAAGCCTGGTGAAGGTAGATCATGGTCATTTCATTTTTGATATTTACTGAAAGATGCTTGTAGGAGCCTGCTGTGGAAGAGCAGAGGTTTGCAGGCTGGTACCTGCGGGCACAACACAACCTCTGACTGGTGCCATTTGCCCTCATTTCAGCTTCCCCTGCTGTGACAGTGGCCTAATCCATGTTCCTGGGCCCCCACTCTTCTACTTAGGACATGCTGTGGCAATGTGACATGCTAAAACCTATGCCCTCGCCACCTGCAGTTGTACTCTTTACCCTCTACACCTGGCAGAGACCCAAGTACCACAATGGCTCTCTTTCCAGTAGCATTTTCCTTTGAAATGCAGTCATTTAAAGGCCTGCTGATGGCATAAAGGGTTGGGGTTTGCGCTATGGGATGGTGGATCCGCATCCATGCTCCAGACAAGGAGAGGGGTCCATGACCACAGACACAGAGCATGGGTGTAGGAGTGGGGCAGATGGAGCTGCAGTCCCTTAAGCTCAAAACAACTTTGAAGCCCCAAAGGACCTAGGTCACAACCAGTGTCTAGAGTGAGAAGTTGTCTACAATGTGTGAAATTGGGGAGCCTGGGAAGAAACGGCGAGTTGAAGGTCAAAGACATAAGCATCGCAGCATTTATCTCACATTATTTAATTTTTCTGAATCTTCATTTTTCATATCTGTAAAATGGATTATAACATTAAAGAATATTGCATTTTCACCATAAATGCAACTTAAGAACTAGGAGTCTGTGTAAGTGAGAGAAACAGCGCTTGCCTCTGCAGGAACTCCGCAAGTGTAAGGAATGCCTCCTGCAGAAGCCATTGCTGTGGGGGAAGGAAGAGTATCCTCTACCAGGAATACATAGTGTCAAGATGTGATGCTTTGGTAGTCAGATATCAAGGGGTGGTGCGTCTCTTGTGTCTTAGGTCTTCTGAAGAGAGAGAGACCAAGCTCAGGCTGGGAACAGTAGGCTGGATGCTTTAGCAATATCCAAGTTTGGTAATTAATTGTAAAATTTTTCTAGTGGAGGATAATCAAACATTGCCTTGCACTGGCCCTAGTTGTTTCATATAATCTGTGTGACGTGACTCTGTTACCAGAGGCAAATATCTGAGTCACATGGCACCAAATACGTTACCAGTGAAAGGTAAGAATTGAGGTTGATGCGGACCCATAGGGATTTGCTGCTGTTACCAGCAGCGAGTCCCTGTGGGTCGGCATCAACCTCAATTCTCACCTCCTCAAAAGAAAGAATTCAACTGAGGGGCATAAGGCAGAAAAAGAGACTGAGGCAAATTTCAGAGCAGGAGTGGAAGTTAATTGAAAAAGGCTTTAGAACAGGAAAAAAGGAAAGTACGCTTGGAAGAGACCCAAGCAGGCATCTTGGTCAAGTGCAGAGTTTGACCTTGATCCGAGGACTTTGTATGATCTCCCCGTTCCCATGCTTCTTCCCTTAGTGTGGGCTGCCCACATGCACACTGCCCCTC
Source organism: Cebus imitator (assembly GCF_001604975.1). Classification (NCBI taxonomy): domain Eukaryota; kingdom Metazoa; phylum Chordata; class Mammalia; order Primates; family Cebidae; genus Cebus; species Cebus imitator. The sequence goes on from NW_016107324.1 coordinate 2,458,502, forward strand.
TTACCCTTGGGAAGTGAGCATGCGCAGTGTGTTTAGGAAGCTGCACACATGTCCATCTGAGGCTTTCTTCCCTTTTCCAGTGGAGCACCCCCAGAAGGTTATACTCTGCCATTTGGAAAATTGCTTCTCCCTGGTGCCTGCATTCAGTTAACACTTACTGCAACATGTGTGGACCATCAGGAAATGGCCTCTCCTGCACTGGCTGCCAATTTATCACTTTTAGAGAGACAATGTGATAATTGCCAAACTATCGCCTGACATGCCTAGCCAATAAGGGAGAGTCCTCTGCTGCCCCCGCCCATGCCTAACTGCCTGTATCAGATATATGTGTGAGAATTGGCTAAACAGAAATATTAATTATATATCCCTCTATTGTTGATTTGTTTCTTAGCCCTTATGCAAACATGTTGCTGAATTTGACATCCCTTTGGGAATGCCAGTAACAAAAAATTACTGTTTCCCCACGCCTTGATCCCTCTCCAACTCCTCATATCAGTTCTCACATCTGTGACTTGGGGGTGAAAGAAACATGTCTTCAAGAGGCTTCCCACTCACCTCTCTGAGGCCTGGTCACCAAGCCCCACCAGAGTTTCTCTGCACCTTCCCTACCCCACCCCACCACCATTTGAAGGTAGAGGTCTGGCATGGGTAGTCTGGGACCAAAAAGCTGTTTTGTTCCTGTCACCACATCTCAGTCTTTAGGAACCATCTCCAGTAGGCCACCATTTTATTGGTTTGCTGGTTTCAATCACAAAAGCCACAAAGGACAAGCGGTGGACCAAGCTGTCCCTCCTGATCTAGCAAAATATAATTTCAATTCTTCAGACCTTTGCAACTCTCTTTGGCTAAATAGAGTGCAGGACAGTGTTCATTTGGATCCTAGGGAAGTTCTGCAGGATTTGCCTCAATTTTAATTGTCACATGTGTAGTTAGTTAACTTCTCTCTTTCCTCCTTAACTGTGTAAGTGCCTTGAGGGCAAGGACTGATAACGTGTCCACTGCTTCCCTGGCAAAGCCTGATCCTACCTGGGATCTGCAGGCACAGAGAACTCTTCCTGTCCCCTGCTCTCTCCTGGCTTCTTCCTCCTACCTCCTTACACTAGGGTTCTCCTGCCTCTGGGCCTTTGAACTTGCTCTTTCCTTTGTCCCAGACCCACTTGGCATTGTATTTCTCCCTCACCTACTGTATTTTGTTTCTTTAGTGCTTACCACTATCCAGCAGATGTACGTTTTACATGTTTTCTTATGTGTCTCTCCCAGTAGAATGTTAGTTTCAAAGCAGTAAGGACATTTGTCTGCTGTATTAAGTGCTGTATCATTAGCATCTAGAACAGCACCTGGAACACAACAGCCTCTTAATAAATAATTTGTCACATAAATGAATGACCACCTTTCTAAGCTAAAGCATCCATTAGTTTAGTGTGAGTGCAGAATCTTCCAGGAGTCCTTGAAATCACTACCTCTGTCTTCCCTGAAGTCTCAGACCAGATCCCCAAACACAGCAGGGATCCCTTGGGTATCTCAGACCCTTCCACTACAGATTAGCCTGTAAAATATGCAGAACTGGCAGTGGCCCCTAGAAATGTGAATGCTGCCCCAAGACTTGGATTTAATAATGATTTCATCACCTTAAAAGTCTATCGCATATTTTTGGTTGTCTATTTCAGAAGTACATTTTCTGCACATTTAGTCTGTTTTTGGAATAAAAACTTATTTTCCAATATAATTATGTATGTTCTGTACTCTCTATATTGAGCACCAAATTGGGGTTTTTAGGAATATATTTGGCACCTGGAACTATATTAAGCTTCCATTTTTGTCTTTGTAGATTCTTCCAGGGGGACTTACTTTAAACCTGGTTGCTGCTCTCGGTTCAGGGGGCCCCCGAGCCCCTTCTGCCTAAGCCATGGACTCTGAAATCAGGCCTGCCCCCTCCCCCTCAGTTATCTCATTGTCTGGGTTTAAAACAAATTTGGAAGCTAAAAACAACCATGTCCAGAAGGCAAAAATTAGAACCTAAAATTCAGCTCTAAGATGACGAACAAAAAGCTAGATAGATGGTGTCTGAGAAATGGGAGAAGGCAAGTTTCTCCCCACGGAAGAGGCTGTTTCAGGAATCTGATGGGAGGCAATTTGTTTCTCATTTGAGAGCTAATGGACTTATTGTGCAGTTCTCCTGTGGAATATTGCAATATCTTAATATTCCCCATTCTTTTAAGAATTAAACTTGTTAAGTAAACATCAAGATAGTAATATTATAGTTTCTCATTAAGATTTAAAACAATTTTTTAAAAACATACTTTTCAAGACATTTTGTGTCATTATTTGTAGGTTCCCACAAAGACACAGATAATGAACCCTTAGTATATATTTTATGTATTCGAAGTTTGTGCAATATAGTATTTTTCTATTGTTCATTAAGAGAATTAAGCAGCAATTACAGAGATGCATTTTACATAGACATTTTAATGATTTTTTTCATTCCCAGAGGTGCTAATGAGGCCCTTTAAAAATTACCCTTGATTTTTACATGTCATTTAATTAAAATCATTCTACAGAAATTCTCCTGATAAAGAATGGGGATTTCCTTGTTGTCACTACACCAACCTTTTGCTTTAATCAAGTCACTATGAAGTGAGTTTGCTATCTGCAGGTAAAAGCTTGAAGGTGTTGACACTAAGAGCTAAGCTAGAGACTGAACAATACTTCAAATGAAGTCCTCAGCCTGGGAACAAAACATTTTAAATGAAGCTAGCAGGAGAAAACAAATACAGGATGTGGAAGAACAATAGCAATAATGGAGTCATTAACAGTTGTTAGAAGATAACTGACTTTTCTGTTAGTAATGAAGATTTACAGCTAAATTAGTTTAAGAAAAGCATCTTAACACCCTGCTTTTTCAAAAAAACTCTTCCCACCCTTAGAGGTAACCAGGGATTTCTAGGCCAGCTTTGATTCCTTGAATTAAACTCTTTTGAACATATATTTTCCTCTTCTACTAGTTCCTCAACTTCCTCCTCCTTTCTGTTCATTCTCCCAAGAGAGAAAATTTCTCCAGCATGGCGCTGTGGCCTTCCTCTTTTCCCCCAGCCCTGACACTAAGCACACACTCTAAGGAAGTTTTATAAAAATTGCATATCTGGTTAAATATCAGAAATTTCTACTCATGATTTAGTAACTCTTTAAACCTCAAGTAGGTTGTTGAAAACACAAGCAACCATCATTCATCTTCTAAAATAAGATTACATTAATAAATGAGAAGTTCCCAACCACGTCTTCCAAGAATGACCTCTTTTTAAAATGTTAAATTCACAGTCAGCATGTGAGGGCTCCTAGACCTGCTTTTCCTTTTCTTTATCTGAGGTTATGGACCTCAGGAGAGCAGGGGAGGGTTACAAGGTCAAAGTCTTTTCCTCCTTGGAACTTGCTGCTTGCTGGGAGAGGGCTGCCTGGAAAATAGATGCTTTAGAGAAGAGGTTGGGGGTCACGATTTTAATTCTGTTAAGGAACAGCTGGTTTAAGTTTCTTTCCACTTCTATCTCCTCCTCCCTTCCTCACAAATCCATGGAGAGAGAAGAGTTTGTTCAGTAGGAACTGGCAACATAAAAATATACCTTCTATTATTATAGTGCTTTCTAAGTGTCATCTTTGTTATGAAGTTGATTCTAAGTGCTAGAGAGATGGGCTAGAGTTTATGAAATTATCTGAAACATGACCAGAGTTTCAGTCAAAAGAACCCTTTAAAATACAGGATGCGTGCCTGGAAATTTCTTTTAGTAATATTTTTAAACTAAAATGTTAATAGAAATAAGTACAATAAAGGATTCTGGGGTATTTGGAGCCCGACTGCAAAGAGAGGAACATGACTGGAATATGAAAGCCGCCAAGTGGGGGTGTTATGTTTCTGGACTAGAGTCGTTGTCTGCTTCCAAATTAATATGCTTTCATTCATTCAACAAATGTTTATTGAGTGGCTGTTCTTCCCACAATTCGTCTGGGGATATGGTGGTAAGATATATGGGTGCTCCAATGTGTCTGCAAACAGATACAGAAATGTTAACTGGGTCCAATAGTGCTTTAGCCCATCAGCATGGCTTCCTATTCTAAATAGTTTACTCAGTTTGGGATTTAAACATCAGGTCTTACTCAGTTTGGGATTTAAACATCAGGTCTGTTCAAAATAACATTATGCCATAATGTAAATCTAATACATAAGGTGAATATGTAATAGTAAAATAACACTAAAAATGTAATAAAAAACAGTTAAAAAGCACATGGTTTGATTATTTGTATTTAGGTTTTGAAGTCTCCCATGGTTTTTTATCCTGCACATGTGTATATACACACACACACACACACACACACACACACACACACGCAGAATAAAACTCAGATCTCTCAAATAAATGGAAACCAGTAACAGACTTTTTTTCTGTCTGGGCTCCTCAGCATACTGGCCTCGGGCTGTGTTGGTGTGTGGCTCAACAGCAATCAGAGGTCATAATTTCATTGGCAGTTAGCATCAGGTTTAATTTTTCTAGCATGTTACATTTACCAAAATGTCTGGTTTCAGTTATGCTTAGGCACTGAGTGAATCAGCTCTGAGCAGCACGATGGCTTAAGGTACCTGAGGTTTATGGAACACATATGCTAATTGTTTTCAATCACTTTCCTTTCTAAACACAAAAATGTGTTTTCTGAAGCTGAATAGCAGTAGTCCTTAACCACATTGCTTCTTTCTTATAGGAGAGGACCCTAAGTAGGTAAAAATGTCAATTTTACAAGACTGCCACCTACTGATTGACATAGTTAAAAAAAAAAAACAACAACACTCCAATTAAGGTGCTTTTAAAAATAGCTATATATGGTTTTTCAAAACAAACAAAAATTTAGGTGTTCTTAAAAAATTGACATGTATCATCATTTTAATTGCATTTTAGGAATGTGACCAAGTCCATATAGATGATGTTTCTTCAGATGATAACGGACAGGACCTAAGGTGAGCAGCCTTGAACGTGAAGTGACATTTTATAGTTTAATTGCTTACCTAATTAAGATGAACTTTCTGTTTGGTTAACTTTGGGCTTTTCTTGCATCTAAATAGCACGTATAACTTTGGAACAGATGGCTTTCCTGCTGCAGCAACCAGTGCTAATTTATGCTTGGCAACTGGTGTACGGGGTGGCGTGGACTGGATGAGAAAGTTGGCCTTCCGCTACAGACGGGTAAAAGAGATCTACAACACCTACAAAAATAATGTTGGAGGCAAGTGATTACCACCAGTATCTCAGCGGGTTAAGACAGTCTAGATACAATTCCAAAAGTACTGTACACTTTTGTGTCACACTGCTTTGAATATAATAGCCTTTTTTTAGGGCAGTTTCATCTCACTGGCCATTACTCTGCGGTGATTTAGTGACAGAAATATTGGACTGGAGCCAGCTGCCCTGGCTATTCTAGTCTAGTCCTGTCTGTTACCTTGTGATATGACCTGGGGCAAGTATCTTGACCTCTCTGACATTCAGTTGTCCTTTCAAGGAAGGATTAGCAACCTTCGAAGAATTAGCGACCTCTGTCCAAATCACAAGATGGGTTGTAAATCTTCTACCAGCTAAATACTTGGATTAGTTTGAATCTTTTGACTTTGGTTCATAATGGCTTTAGCATAAAATGGTCAGGAGTGAGGTTGGTTTCCTGCAGGGTTATATCCAGATGCTCAAATGATACTGTCAGGGAAGCCTGTGCTTTCCTTTGGGTAAGCTCCTTTTAGATCAGTCCCTCCCAAGAGGTGGCAAAATGACCACCAGTAGATCCAGCTTTATACTCTACCAGTAGTTTGGCACCTTTATGGAGGGAGGGAGAGAGAGATCTTTTCCAATAGATTTAGCAAAAGTTCCAAGATGGACTTCCAGTGGCCAAGCAAATGCTGAACACCTACCCTGGGAGCCAGAAGGTAGAGTCAGCTCTGCCCAAACTACAGTTAGAGGGATGGGAGAGAGTAGGTTCCCCAAAAAGAAGAGCTGACTTTTATAACCAAATAAATACTTTGATTGAATGATACTATGTGAAACATACTTTGTATATTATAAAGCTTGAGAGTGGTATTCATAGTACTCCTTAAATGTTTCTTATGTATAAAGTCAAAGCAATATGTTGGTAAGGAAGTAGTTCATCACGTGCTTTTGATCCTCAGGTCTGCTTGGTCCAGCTAAGAGGGAAGCCTGGCTGCAGTTGAGGGCCGAAATTGAAGCCCTGACTGACTCCTGGTTGACACTGGCCCTGAAAGCACTCTCACTCATTCACTCCCGGTGAGGCTTTCTGTTGGACCTTTGCCAGGAAATGGGCAATGCTCGTGCTTGTTCATTTTGGAGATTTATTTTTCAAGTCTTTTTTTCTCTTTCTGTTGTCATAGGACAAACTGTGTGAATATTTTAGTAACAACTACTCAGCTCATCCCAGCATTGGCGAAAGTCCTGCTGTATGGATTAGGAATTGTATTTCCAATAGAAAATATTTACAGTGCAACTAAAATAGGTGAGCTACTTTTTCTTTTTTTTCTTTATAGCAATCAGCTCTTTTCCTTCAGGATAATAAAAATGAAAGGCAATAAATGAAACTTTTTTTCCAGAATGCTACATAGATCAAAAAAATAGAATAATTTAACCAATTTGTCAAACTGAATTTAGACATAAGAGAGACATACAGCATAATCCATGTAGCTGATGTCATAAAATTTTACTTTACTGGCTAATGTTAAGAACAAGGCATTTTAGGTAGCGTAACAGCATAGATTCTGGATTATCATACTTTTGTCCTTTTAGGCAACATTAACAAAAATATCTGATTTTCTAAGCTAACACAAACAATATAGAATTATGCAAAGTAGAAATGAATTGAGTTTCCATTTTTATTGTGGACATTAAAAAGCTGCTTGCATGAAAGAAACAGGTGGGAGGAAAAGACTTATGGAATTTATTTAGAATATAAATCAAGGCAGAATCAATATAGGGATTAAAAAATACATGACTCTTGTTCTCAGGGGAAGCAGACAGTTACAAGAGTATGCAAATGAGCATTTTTTTAGTTGTCTACTAGATACCCCAAACTTTACTAAGCATTTTACATTTAAAGCCAATCTTTATAAATCTTTCCATTTTACAAATGGGGAAACTAAAGCTCAGAGACTTAAGTAAATTGTTGCAGTCAATAGCTCACAAACCCAAGGGTCAAGCTTCATGTCTCTCTGATTCCAAGGTCTAGACTCCTTGCTGTATCCTAGAGGGTCCTTCTGCTAAGTGCTTGAATGTGCACATAGCTGAGGAAGCATTCACTCCCACCCAGGAAGAGGCTGAGGCAAGTGTCTGTGAAAGCTAAAGAGAAGGAGTGACATTTGAGCTGGGTATAGTAGAGCATGTAAGAGTTCACCAGATAGATGGACTAGTGATAACAATGCAAAGAGACAGAGAAATTAAATTGTGTTCCCTGCTGAGGGACTTGTGAGTGGCCCTGGATAGCTAGTGTGCTGTGCTCATTAAAAGCCAAAGCTGGAAAGGTATACTTGGGTCTAGGCATAAATGGCCTTGTATGTCACCGTAAGGAGATGAATGCTGTTTTAGTCCAGGGGAAAGGGTATGAGCATTCTAGCAGGTGGCAAGAAGCCTGTCTTTGGCTGCTCAACTCCATATAATCAAAGGGCCAAAAATGGAATCCTTATAGGTCTAAATTCCATCTGCCTGCACTTTTACACTTCCTGTCCTTCTCCTTCAAAGCATTTATTACATGATTACTAAAGAATTACTTTTATAATTATTTGTTCATAGTATGAATTCCCCACCATACTGTAATATTCTTGAGGACTGGGTTTGTCTCTCTTGCTCATCATAGTTGCTGCAACACCCATTACACATTAGGTATTCAATAAATGCTTATTGAATGAATGGCTGAATAAATGGCCATTGTTTTTGAAGAAGGCTGACACAAGATTTATTTTAGACACCTGAGTCAATAGTGGCACAATTAACTGATGGGGAAATCAGGTGATTTTATAAGTTAACTATTAGTTTTTATCAGTGTTGAGTTGGAAGAGATCTGATGGAGTCTTCAATTAATGGCAGAAAGGAAGCGCCATGGACACACACAGCAGGATGCTGATGGTATTCATCCAGTGTAACCTTTCAAGTTAGAAATACATAGCTGGAGTTTGAGAATGACTACTCTTTCCAAGAAGGGCCAAGAACAAATTGTTGGAAAATACCTGTCAAAAAGAAAAAAATATATCAAATGGAATAAAATTCCTAGTAGTCCATTAAAACCAAAGCAGCATACAGTTTAAGTCACATGTTAATTCTATATTCATTGATATCAATAAAGAGGAATTATAATTATATTGTATTTTGTAAACAGGGATTGTGGAAAAGGTTTACCAGCACATGACACTGGAACAAATGGCAAAGCAGCACATAGTACAGAAGTGGGTAGAGCTTAGCTTCTCAGAAAGAAAGTACAAATAGTGTGCTATATAGCATGTGCATAGAAGTCTAATTCCAAGAAATTTAAAAATGGTAATAGGAAATTACAATCTAGTAAGCATTTTTTAAATGGGAATTTTGTTTAAAATATTAGGCTTTAATTTTTTCAATACAAAGTAACAATTAGAATAAAAAATATGTGGTGGTAGAAATAGGATTTCACCATCAAATAAGATATATGTGGGGATCAATGCAGAAAACCCAGTAACTTTTTTGCTTTTGTTTGTTTTTTGACATGAAGTTTCATTCCGTCACCCAGGCTGGAGAGCAGTGGCAGAATCTTAGCCCACTGCAACCTCTGCCTCCTGGGTTCAAGTGATTCTCCTGCCCCAGCCTCCTCAAGTAGCTGGGATTTACAGGCACACACCACCACGCTTGGCTAATCTTTGTAGTTTTAGTAGAGTTGGGGTTTCTCCATGTTGGCCAGGCTGGTCTCGAACTCCTGACCTCAGGTTATCTGCCTTGGCCTTTCAAATTGCTGGTATTACAGGCATGAGCCACTGCACCTGGCCCCAGTGATTTTTATTGTAGGCAAAATGCTACAGTCATGGGAGATGGCTGATGGACCAGTTGGCAGAGCTATGATGACAAAATGGACTCATCAAAATGAATACTTCACATAAAACTAATAGTTAACTTCTAAAATCTAAGCTTCATTTTTGTAGATTTTAGAACTAAATTGTGAAAAATTTTACATGACCGCAAATTTGCAATGAACCCGATAGGAGATAGTATATAGGCAAGGATTTTTTTGTTTACCACGCCTTCACCTTTAAATAACATTGAATTTACCTTCCTTTATCCACAAGAGGGAAACTTTGCAAAAACACATGAGCATTTTTCCGTAAGGAGGGAAAAAAGTTTCATGACATCTAAGTTTTGGGTTGTATATTTTTTGCAGTGAGCACTGTAATTTGTATTTGTTTTTTAAAGTGATTTAATATTTCACAGTTTAGTGGACAACTAAAGAGGCATTGAAATTGCATCCTTTGAATAAGGCTAGCTCCATTTTATTGTGTCAGATGCAAACTAGAGATTTTAGTGCAAAATACAAATATAAAGCAGACATTTGTTTAAGCAAACAAGCAATTTGTTCATGTGTATATCTGATCCTTATTTGAAAGAGGTGCAGGCTCGCTCAGCCATTCACATTTGAAAACTATAAACTGTCCCATTGTCCATTAAAATGACCCTATTGGCAGCCCAAGACTTGGAACACCAGTTTCTTCTCTGAGAAGAAACAATGCTTGCATTAACTCAGGGGATGTGCTGACAGTGTGGCCGCCATAGGAGCCCAAACTAAGTCATGACATGGGAAAGATAATAGACAGATAAGGGTATTCTGTTACCTTTATTCCACTTTTCCTCCAGGAAAGTGCTTCATTGAACATTAGATGCCTGGGTAGGGCAGGCACCATCTTGCTGTAGTACCTCAAATTACCTGACATTTATTTTGGAAAGAGTTTTGCAAGACTACATCAGGCTTTCAGGGTCTTTAATTCAACCTGAAAATGAAAGAATAAGCTAATTTCAGTGTTGGTGTTTTCTTGCTAGAACAAAAACAAATCCAGTTTGTTTTTTATCATTCTCCATAGTCTTTGGATCAGATATTTTCAGAGTTAGATATATTACAACACGTTTCTTAAATCAGGTTAAAATATGTTACTAGACTGCCTATGTTTGATCTCAGCTTTTTTGAGGGGAAAAAAGTCCTACTGAAAAACAGTACTTCCCCCCCGCCCGCCCCTGCCAATTGCAATGGTGTGATTGACTAGGTCCCACTTTTTAATAAATGAATCCATTGGAAAAGAGTATTTAACTAATCAGTTTCCAAAGGACAGGACACCACATTGCTGATTAATTTACTTTGTAATTTATTTTGCTGTGGCACATACAACCCAAGGGGCATAAAAGCACTCCTTTTAGATACACAAGTGGGACAGTCAAATCAGAGCATGAAGAAAGCATGTTATACAAAACGTTCAAGCTCTGTCACATTAGGTTGCCCAAACTTCACATTTTCTATGATTTACTTGTGTTCATTAGGAAAAGAAAGCTGTTTCGAGAGGATAATTCAAAGGTTTGGAAGAAAAGTGGTGTATGTTGTTATAGGAGATGGTGTGGAAGAAGAACAAGGAGCAAAAAAGGTGAGTGTTCCTAGATGATGAATCTTGTCTCATTTATTTTTTTAGTCCTCAAGATTCTCATAACTGCATCATTTAAGCAGGTCCCATTTCTGTGAAACATACGATGAATATGTGCAGCACTATAAGCACTGAACAGGGTAAAGAAGCATTCAATAAATATGGACTGATCTTTCTGAATAGCAGTGTGCACAAGCTCAAGGGCCACAAGTGGTGTTCATAGAAGGTAGACTTAGGGAGCAGAACTGAAGTGTAGCTGTCATCTAGAGCAGAGATAACACATGTGCCACCAGGACCTTCTCTGTTTCCATGGCAGACATGCCAGGTGGTTCAAACCTTGTTACCTGAGCCTGGACACAGACTAAGAACCTTTCAAACAGCCTTCAGAAAGTCTCTACTAGTTGGTCAAAGCTGGCTTGGAAAATAAAACTATCTTCTTCCCCAGAGGACTCTATATCTTCTTCCCCAGAGGACTCTATATCTTCTTTTTATCATGAGATCCTACCTCTTTCTCTCAGGGCAGGGGGAAGGGAGTGGGCCCAACTATAAATCTCTTGGCTCCCACTTTGCCCATTGCACTTTATTATATTCTTCTGAATCTCTGCGGGTGTAATTCTCTCATTTCTCTGAGCAAAAGCTTTCTTGTTGTGCCTCTCATTGCGTTTTTTAAAGCTGAGGACCACCTTCCGTAGCCTGGCACTAAAGTGTCTCCACAACCTGCCTTTCTGATCTGTCTCCCGCTGGTACCTTACACGGTAGTCCTATCAGTCTACTCAGCTTTCCTTGCCCAACAGCTTTTCCTTGCTGTTGTCTCTCCTTGGAATGATCTTTTCCCTAATATTCCTTTCTGTCATTGTCTTACTCATTTGCAAAATTGAATTCATGTACTACCTTTTCTGTTCTGTTTTTAAGAGATCAAATATAGTCATGCTCCCTTATATTTTAACTGAAGGTGCTGTAGTGGGTAAATAGCTTGGATTCTTGAGCCAGACAGCATGGGTTTTTGAATTATAACCCTGCCACTTACTCTTCCTGTGACTTTGAACAAATTCTTAACCCTCTGTTTCCCTTTCCTTGTCTATAAATGGAGATGGTAATAGCACTTACCTCATTGGGTTATTTTGAGGAATGGATTTAGGTAAGATATAACTCCCATAACATAGAGCTTGATATGTATAAAGTACACAAAAAATGGTAGCTGTTGTTGTTTATGTGCCTGTTTCAGCAAGAAAAAAAATGTGAGCTTCACAGATTCAGGAATCTTATTTTGCTTGGTTTGTTGTTTGAGACTGTCTTCAAAATATTTATAACTCCCTAAATCTTTACATAGTTGTACTCTAAATGTTTCTTGAATTTAAGGACATTAAATATTTTATGGGGTGAACCAAGAGCATAATTTTCCATTCCCTTCCTTACATACTCACTCATAGGAATCCATGTGTATTTCCATAAATGATATAGTGTTTCAGCTCTTCTGGAATATTCCAGCATATAAAGAAATAGCATATAAAGCCACCAGATTATAGATGCAGCACTGAGCCTAAGTATGACACATGGCCATCCTTCGTACAGGCTCTGAAGATGGCCTGGTTTACCTTCAATGCCTCTGAGTCCCACTAAAAGCATAATCACTGACCCTAATTTTACAAGTAGATAATTTCATAGGTACAGAATGTATCCCAGTAACAAACTTGCTTGAGCGTGGCTGGTGCTGGTGGAAATGCACACATGCTTCAGGTCTCCTCATGCTCAAGTTGAAGCAGCATTTGCCATTTAAGCAGTAGTTCTGACCTTCCCACTTCACTGATGACTAACCGCTGTGGCACTGGGTACCTCTGTTACCCCTCTGGGCTGTCTTTATAAAATAAAATCTTTCCCAGACTAAGTCATAATTCCCAAAACACACTCCTGGAGAGTTAATGAAAATGTTTTCTGAGATCCAGACTCAAGTCTTCTTTCCAGTAAAGGCTCTGGAATTCCCAAGCCATTCCTATTCAGGACCCTCCTAGTGGCCAGCAGGGCAAGGATGGAACAGATTTGCACCTCTGAGCAGTGTGGCCCTAGGTGTAAATCCATCTCCAGGCTGGTCCTTCTCCCTCTGGTATCCACCAGAAAGTTTAAGATCAAAGGTTACCAAAATGTGGCTTTCTAGCTTGTGGTAGGCAGAGAAGGATGCCTATAAAAGTGATTACTTAAAATGTAAGAAACACAAGTGAAATCCTTTGAATCTTATCAAGATTTCTGTGAGTGGGTCCCTTCCTAAACCTTTCTGATAAGTACAATTCTTAGAAGTTTGACTTCAATGAATATAACATGAAAAAAAGTGAAGGTATTCTTGGTATGACATTAGAATTGAATGTATTAATTGGAATAGAGTATTTGCTGTCTTTGAAAAGCAGTTAAGATTGTTTCTACTGTTTATCTTTGGACGTGTCTTTTTAAAAATGTAGGGCGCACACACACACACACACACACACACACACACACAAAATAAATTAGGCAGCCACACTTGCAGAAAACATACTCTGAATTTTTTAACCGAATGAGTCCTCCTACGTTTCCATTTTTATTTCATGGATGACTGTATGTGATAAGAGTCCAAAAATATATGTTGGAAACTACTCTTTGTACCTTGAGACCTGCCTGTGTGTATAAAATGGACAGATTTTACACAGTGTTTCGATTTCTAATCTGTTTACCACTTAGAGTGACAAGTTGAACATTCTTTCTTGTTTTCTAACTTTATTGAAGAAGAATTTTTCTAGCCTTTTTAGGTTACCTAGTATATAAATAGCTGTCCTTTCATATGAGTTAAGGGACAAGGATATAATCATTCAGAAAATTTAATGAGTATCTTTAAATTGGAGTGCTACATAGAAGTAGAGAATACTTAATGTTTAACCTATGGGAAATAATGTAGGAGGAGACGCACTCTACAGTTCAACGATCTCATTTTTAAAACTACATATAAAAACTCAAGCTAAAGAAACTAAGAGATGGCTTTCTGTACTGTAGAAGGACTAGTAATAGTAGTAACAAAAATTGCTGCCTAGGCCAGCCTCACACCTGTAATCCCAGCACTTTGGGAGGTCAGAGTGGGTAGATCACTTCAGCTCAGGAGTTTAAGACCACCTGGGACTACATGGCAAAACTCTGTCTTTATAAAAGATACAAATATTAGCCGGGCATGATGGTGGGTGCCTGTAGTCCCGGCTACTCAAGAGGCTGAGGTGGGAGGACACCCCGGGAGGTCAAGGCTGCAGTTAGCCAAAATCATGCCACTGCATTCCAGCTAGGATGACAGAATGAGATCTTGTCCCAAAGAAAAAAACATAAAATAAAATGCTACCAATTATAAAGTCCTTGTTATATCCCAGTTCCTCTTTTAAGCCTTGCTATCCATTTTTCTCATTAAATCCTCATAATCCTATGAAGGGATCCTTAGACCCATTTTACAGATGAGAAAACTGAGACACTATAAGGGTGAATTATTTGGCCAAAATCACACAGCTAGAAAGGAGCCAAACTAGGATTTGAACTCAGTTATTTCCTCTGACTGTGAGATTTAGCAAAAAGTTTCTGCAGGCTGAGAGTGGTGGCTCACACTTGTAAACTCAACACTTTGGGAGGCTGAGGCTGGTAGTTCACTTGAACCCAGGAGTTTGAGATCAGCTTAGGCAACATGGTGAAACCTGTTTCTACAAAAAATACACAAATTAGCCCAGCATCGTAGTGCTGTCTGTAGTCCTAGCTGCTTGAGAGGCTGTGGTGTGAGAATTACCTGAGCCTGAGAGGTCAAAGCTGCAGTGAGCTATGATGGCACCACTGCACTCCAGCCTGGGCGACAGAGTGAGACCCTGTTTAAAAAAAAGTTTCTTCAAACTATAAGAGCTACATCTTTTTTTTTTTCTTTTTTTTTTTTTTTT
>NW_016107324.1:2473184-2494229 GCF_001604975.1 Cebus imitator
CTGCGTAGCTGGGATTACAGGCACGCGCCACCATGCCCAGCTAATTTTTTGTATTTTTAGTAGAGACGGGGTTTCACCGTGTTGACCAGGATGGTCTCGATCTCTTGACTTCGTGATCCACCCGCCTCGGCCTCCCAAAGTGCTGGGATTACAGGCGTGAGCCACCGCGCCCAGCCATTTATATATCTTAAATAAATATGACTTACAAAAAAGAACTTACATGTTGTTTCAAAAAATTATTAGAGTGAAATGCAATTCTTTTCAGGAGTTAGCTATAACTATATAAGTGTCTTCTTTCCCCTAATTTTACATTCATGATTAAATTTTAAAAACACATAATTAATTCTGATATATGCTTTAGCCTGAGCAGTTTATTAAATAAAATTTATAGCAAACCAGTGAAGTTCTGCACATATGAGCACAAAATGTCTGCCAAATCAAAACATTTTACATTGCTTCAGAATTGATTTTAACTATTTTAGCTTGTCTCTCTTAGTTTCCTATGTCCTTCAAACTCTAATACAGCATGTTCCTCTTTTCCCTGTAGAGATCTGTCATCTCCCTAAATAATGTTCTTTTGCTAGAGATTGTTACTTTTTTTAAAGCACAGAAACAAAACCCAGTAAGTAAATCTACCAGTTGCCCATTTTGTTAATGGTCAACTGAAATCTATTCTGTCATCCTTATTCTCTTTGCCAATGTAGTCCAAGGCCTTTCATCAGTAATTTAATCTAGCTCTACAATTTGTATCATAAAAAGTACCCCCTTCAAAGAGAAAAAGTTAGCAATACCTTTGTTTTATAAAAGAACCACCTCATTCTAAAAGGATCTTTTACAAGAGTTTTGTGTGAGTGCATCCTTGTTCCTAGAAAGATTGTGGGAAGTCTCTACCTATAGAAGTCTTCCTTTGACATATGTCTTTTGTTGTCAAAATCTACCAGTTGTTCTTTCTTACCATAAAATTATTTCTTTAATGCAACATGGCTTGAAAGAAAATGATTAGACATAGGTATGATTATTTAAAAAAAAAATAAAAGTAGGTAATAGTCTCCTGTACCTTGACACCTAGTTTTCATTTCTAGAGTAGTAAAAGTGGCCATGCTAAATTATTTTCAGAGAACTACTTAAAATAAATCTCTTGTTAATGGCAAAGGGAGAAAAAATGGCAAGCATCCATTATTCTACACAATGGCAAGCATCCATTATTCTACACGATGGCAAAGGCTTCATTAGATGTTCATTTTATATGTACATTCTAAGATGAAGCTGAGAACCTGATAAATAATGCCTGATTTCAATCTTATTGAGGAGAAAAATACAAGCTACTTTTTATAAAATAACATTTGTAAAGCAATTTTTGTTTTTAGTTTAAGTGGGACATCAAGGTTATAAACAACTACAGTGAGTGTTATTTTTGTAAAGTCATAAATTCATTCATAGTTAATCACTTACCGTATGCCAAGTTTTGAATTGGATTTCATCTTCATCCTTAAAGAGCATACTTATGTCTAGAGGAGAAGGAGATACACAAATAAAAGAGCAATGTTGTACAGTAAGTTTCATACTAAGTTCTCCCTTGATAACGTTACAATTCGAAAAGTGTTTGTAACTCCATCTGCAAAACTTTCTAAATATGACATGTGCATGTGAAAGCACAGATAAATATTTTTAACACAAATGAGAAGTATATACTTTTTTTCATACCTGATTTTGACCTCATTTCAGACTGCTGCTTGACGAGGTGGTTCTTATTAATACTCTCTACAGGAAGACTAAAGCCATTTGTATTTTAGTGCCAGTAAACAAACCAACTTAGGGCTGTTTGTGGATCATCTCACTTTTCCAGATAGTGTTGAGTATAGTTTAAAAGAAAAACATAAGTGTTCTCTAGGTGGCATCAACCCATTCCCAAGTACAGATGAGACTCATACCCATTGAACCAGTCCTTTGTTTACTATGGAACTAAATCCCCACTTTATACTTTATGTACCAAAGAAATTTTTTCAGTTTCCTTTTCAATTTCTGTGAGAGTCATGGCATTCTTCAGTGCAGGGTTCTGATTGCAACAATCATTTTCAGATTTGCATTGTTAATGGATGTATATGCAGAGAACTTGTCTATGAGGAACATATGGAACCTCAGACAGTTGACATGCAAAAGAATTTGACTGAACCTGCTCTGAAAAAAACCATTCCACTTTGCACAAATATTTTTGTTTTTATAAGAAAAACAATTAGAAATAAAGAGGATATAAAATAGATAGCAAGTAGGTGGTTAAATATAAACACTGCACAGTTGAATACTTGAAAACTTTTAAAATAATAATAGTTTTCTTTTAAAATGTGTCTTAAATGGATTTGAGATTAAGTAGTAAAATTACTAGAATGTTGAATGGTACATACTGGATAGACATTTCAACTGTGTTAGTGTGTACATGTATGAAAATATAAAGAAATGTTTATTGTGGTTAGCTTTGTGGAGTAGGATAAGAAATTATTGGTATTTCCTTTTATGGTTCTACATTTTACAACATGAATTTCTCTTCTAATAAGGAGGAAATCTATAACTGATCAAACATTTTTCTAACCAAGATCTATGAATCACAGTCACTCTTTTCCAGTGTCTGTAACCCCACAGAGAATGGATGGGGGCAGAGAGAGAGATTGAACCTGTTCTGTGGTGCTGATAATTTACACAGCTGAATATAAAACGCCCACAGAAAACAGGTAGAAGGCATTACAGCATATGAGCTTCAAAGTCACACCTGGTGTGGATTTTGGCTTCACTCCTTACCAGCTATTATTCAGACCTCTCTGTTCCATCACTAAGCCTCAGGGTTTCGTTTTTTAACTACCACAATAGTAAGAGTAATACCTCTGTCTCTCTGTGTTGCTTAGCAGAGTGCCTAACCCAATATCCAATAAATCGTAACTATTGGGAGATTATTACAGATAAACTCCTTAGCAGGGCTTACTAGGCCCTGCATCAGCTGGCTCCTGCAGCCACTCATGTAACCAGCCAAGTCTCTCTCATACCCAGCCAGTATGCCAACAATGAATTTCTCCATTATTTTCTGTTCTCCAACACACACAGCCATCTGAATGTTAATCCTTCATACCTAGCTCAACTATCACCTTTTTTCAGATATTTTCCCAGTTTCCTAGACAAAGATAATTGCTCTTCTCCTACAAGACATAGATGAACACTGATGATTGTTGTGCATTTTTACTACTCAGACTGTGAGAGAGGGTAAGCCAGCAACATATGCATCTTCTGCCCCTGGCACAGTGGCTCTTTCTGAATGAGTGTGCATTGCTGCATCTTACATGGTGAAGTTGCCAAGTGGAGCATCCTCCTAAAAATAAATATTTAGTACTCATTTTTAGACTATTCCATTAACACTCAGTAACAAATATATACAGATATTCCAAAATAGCCTTGAGTCCAGAAAGGTCTGCATCTAATATTGGAATGTGGTATTTGATTTCAAAAGATAATCTGAGACAAATACATTATTAATAAGTAATAGTTTGTATCCCAGTATGTAGCAGCTGTGTGATCTATATATCAAAACGGTTAATGGCTTCCACTGTTACCTACACATTAAAAAAAAAAAAAAAAAAACTCATTTCTGTTTGCTTCTATGTGAAATTCTATTAGTCTGAAATTTTTTTCAGATTTCTCGGAACAATAATTGCAAATTATACTCCAGGCTCCACATTAATTTTTTGCATAAGAATCCTAGTCTTTAAGGTAAACAGAATTTTGTCCTCTGGAACGTGGCGATTATCTTTCTCTTCAAAAGGTTTTACTGATGCATTAATACTTACTATAGTGCTTTGGGGCATTAAAAGTTCATCACATTTTCACCCTTCATGAATGACGTAGCTTCTTGTTTCTTCCTGTTTTTCTTGTCTTTGGTTTGTTCACGTGTTTCGCAAATATTACCATTACTGAAATGAGATTTTTAGATTGAGGTATAAACAACAACTACAAAAACAAAAACAAAACAAAAAACAACTTTAGATGTTCATTTAAAATTTTTTCCATAGGATAAAGCCATTTTAAGGCCAATATGAAGAATAACTGAAGAAAATAAATGGAAAAAAGTTGCTTCATATATGAGCCACAATTAAGTTAGAGACAATGTAAAGTACTACTAACTAGAGAAAACTGCTTAAACTCATAAAGTACAAGCTTTTTAAACTTTAATCATGAAAAATACTGGGTATGTATTTTGAAAAGCTGCTGTGTTTGGCAACATTCTTTTATTTAAAGCTTGGAATTGGCATTCAAGTCACAGTGTAGATCCAGTTAGGAAATATCCATCCCCTTCTTCCAAGAAATAGACTCTAGATTACATTTTAAAACTCAGTCCAGTATTCTTACCCGAAGTTTAAGTTGGAATTTTTATTGTAAACAGATGTGATGCTAAGATGTTAGCTGGCATTTTCCACAATATTGAAAATGGGGTTGAGCATGGAAGTGGATTTCCAAAGGAGCCAGCAGGGATGGCACTGGGTGCTCTGTCCTCACCTGTATATGTGCCCCTCCTGCAGCACGCGATGCCCTTCTGGAGGATCTCCAGCCACTCGGACCTCATGGCCCTGCACCACGCCTTGGAACTGGAGTACCTGTAACAACGCTCAGCACTTTGACACCACACAGCTGCTCTGTGACCAGGGACAGATCCAGCAGGCCCCAGTCTTGCATCAGCAACGGCCTCCCGAATTTAGCGATTTCTGCCTGCTGATGCACAGCTGCTGTCAGTCTTGACCTCTGCCCTTGTGGTGAATGGAGGACCACGTCTATTTCTTCAGAACAGCTGTTGACTCTGGTACTGTGAATCCAATGAAAAGCCATGAGAATGTTCTAGCACAGCGTAATGTGTCTGCCACATTAACTACACGGTTCAAACCTGTGAAGAGAGGACCTGCAAACGCTTCAATTGTTAGCATTTTCAATGTGATGTGAACAGCTTCTCCAATACAGCAAACCTGATTGCACAACAGAGACTGAAATGTGTTTCCTGAATATCAGTGGAGAAATTTTCATGTAAAGAAGGTTTACTTTTTGGTTTCTCATACCCAGGGTAATCTGTACATCTCTACTTATTTATGAACAGACTTAAAAAAAAAACAGCTTTATTGAGGTATAATTCACATACCCCACAGTTCACCCACCAGGCTCTTTTGACATTAAATAATTGAAGAGAAAATAGCATTAGAAATAAGTGATTCAAGGCCTTTGCATCACAACATGGCAAGTACAGTACTTTGAATTTTAGCACATCGCATAGTTTTAAGTATGTCTAATTTAAACGTATAATATGTACATCACTGAGACAATCATGTACAGAAAGAATTTTTGGTGTAAATTTGTAATAATGGATGATTCTTTTACATATTGTTTAGGGAAATGATGTTGAAAGGTAGCAATGCCTTGACAGTGAAGCATGAGGCAGCATGTGCACAAACTCATGTGCCATGGCTTATCTAAGTGTTGGATATAAATATGTAGATAATACATTTTTTTTAGATAAATGTTGTCAAGACCAAAAGCATGGATGTCAAGTGTCAGTAAGGATTTTGTTTTCTAAATTTTCCCCCCATCAGTTCTTCTGAGGGCGTTGATGAAATAACACAGCAGTTTCTTAAACAATTTGAAAAAAAAATTTCTCCTGCCACCTCACTTTTTCATTTCCCACTAATGTATTATACATAACTACTTGGAAAAAATAATTATTCAAATGCTTCCTCCCACAGAAAGAATATAGATAGTAGATATATTTTATTAATAAAATGGTTCATGAATTGGAGACTAACAAAGTTTTCATGTGTTCAGAATTATTATCGTGTCTGCATTTTCTTTAGATAAAGGAAGACACACGATGCTAATCCAGAAATCAGCAAACTTTGCATTACTCCCTACATGCGTATTTTCTCTGTCTTCCTCCCACCCAGAGGAAAGTTCATTGCCATTGTCATCACCATGGAAACAATGTTCCTCTCCACCTGCATTATGTACTACATGACAGGCATAGATCTGGGGAATTAAAATTATCATCACATTTGCCACACTGTAAGAGTTTCTCCAAAAGGGGTCCATTTGGCTGGGCAATATTTTCTCTCATGTAATGCAATCCACTGTCATGAAATTACTCTTAGGATGAATCATCTTTAATGTTATACTGGGGGGAAAAAACCCACCAGCTTTGACCTAAAGTAGCTGAAGAGCTATTTCATCCTTTTCTGAAGTTGCAGGTTGCTGCTAGAATTAGTCATTTGTGAATTAACCAAATTGTTTGAATTCACAATTGAATTTTTTTCTCCTTTTTTGCTTGAAGCAAACAAGTTGACAATTTTTTAACCTTTTCATTTTGTGTTTTTGTGCTCTGCAGTCTGAAAAGACAAAGTTTATCTTGGCCTTACTGTATAAAGGTGTGCTGTGTCCACCAATGTGTACAGAATTTTTCTTCATTAATTTTGTGTTTAAGTTAATAAAATTGATTTGTGACGTACTGTAAGCTCCCTGACTATCGGGATTATCTTTTTCTCTTGGTTATATGAAAGAGCAGGATCTTGGTTGCATGAAAACACCTGAAGTCCAACAAAAGGAAGTTGTATGAAGTAACTGCAGTGATGGCTGTATCAGCTCTTTAGGGGACTGAACTTGAAAGGTAACAGCTGTTTCTTTGATCACTGTTAAGTACTGATGAATGGAAAAGTTCTTCACTTCCCCAAAAACTATATAAAATGGACCCTTACTCAGATATATCTACTGTAGAACATAATTCAGCATAAACTATCTTGGATTGCAGAGCATAGATTTAGCCACTTACATACTCAAGGGATGGCACTATAAAGCAGTTTCATCAACAGATACCTCTATGATTTGGCCAGATTAATCATTGACAGAGAGCTATAAAACAGCACAACTGACTTCCTCCTGAGAATTTAATCTTAGAAACACACATTCATACATGAAAACACATGAAAATCAAAAATACATTGCCTTGCCCGTTTGTCAGGCCCCTGATGTGTATTTTTCATTTTCACATACCAGGTCAAATGGCCTGAATTATGAGGTGCCACTGAGCATGCCCTGACACCCCAAGAATGAAAAGAGTTTGGGGAAAATCTTTAAAGAGAGACAGTGGTGGGGAGTTAAGGGGTTTTTAGAGCTTAAATTAAGAAAGTATGAAAAACAGGCCAAATGGAGGGCATACGCAAAAGATGAGTTCTCTAAAGCACCACCTCTACTGTGATACCTCCTGATCAAAATTTTTAATGGCTCCTCTTTGATCATGGATTTAGGGCTCAGATTTTTCCCCCTGGCATACTAGAACCTCCAAATACAGTCTACTTTCTTCCCAGCATTCTCTCTCATTACTGAAAAGAGCAGATCTTCAGTACACTAGACTAGCATACCTCAGCTCTTCAGTATACTAGGCTAGCATACTAAGCTCATCAAAAAGCCCTCAAGCATCTCTGCCTTGTCTTTGCTCAAAGCATTCTCACTGCCCTCCTTCACCTCATCCTCAATCCCACCCAAACCATGTCCAGCTCCAGTTTTTCCTCCTTTGCAGACCCTTTCTCCCACCATGGTGGAGCAGCTTCATTCATCATCTCACACCAAGAAAATTAAGGACACAGACACACACAAGGAGTGGGTTTAGGAGTTGAGGTTTAAAATAGACGAAAGAGAGAAAGGAGAACAGCTCTCTCCCTTAACCACAGATTGGTTGGATGAGGTGTGACATTTACATAGCACATGGGGAAGGCTGGTCACCCTACCCTATATTATGCAAGTGGGCTTTCCACTTGGCCAGCCCATCTTGTTGCTCCTTACTGTATATGAGGCTGGCAAAGAGAAGGGAAGATGGAGCCGCCATTTTGAACATGCCTAGTCCCAGGTAGCCTTTTCCTATTGACCCAACTGCTGGCACTCACTGGTGCAAGCTTCCAGTTTGCTTGTCTATGTCTGCAGCTCAATTTTACAGGATGCTCTAAGAAAATTATTTGGGGGCTGCTTTTCATTAAAAGAAAAACCTTACCAAGTACCCTCACTATCTGCCTAAATGATTTCTTCCTAACTCCTATATCCATGGTATGCAGTGTTAGCTCCTTCTCTTCTTTCGCTCTATGCCTTTATTGGAAGTCCATATTTCATTCAATAAAGACTCACTGCCTTCAAACCCTCAACAGTGTGACACTGTCCCAGGTGCCGAGGGTAGGATGTCCATGCCCCAAGGACTGAGTTTACATTGGAGTTGGTGGAAACAGACCATAAATGAATTACTAAATGCATGAATAAGCTACATTCAGATCAAAAGGTTTCTTTCTGGGAAATAAAACAGAACGTGGGTCCATGACAGGCATAAGTTTCCTCTAATAGAATAGACAGATGTCTGAGCCAAGACCTGACTGCTAAGAAGTTGGAAGCGTGTAAAGATGAGGGGCAGGACATGCAGGCAAAGCTCCTCAGAGGAGAACACTCTGTTTATCCTCCAAATGAGAACCACACCCATGGGTCTGAGAGGAGAGGAGCAGGAGATGCCTTTGTAAAGGGAAGGCAACCAGGAAGACCTTGAGTTTGTGGTCTGGAATTTGGGTACTGTTCTAAGTGAATGGGAGGCCACTGAGTGTTTTACCTAGTGGGGGGACCTGGTCTAGTTTACTCTTTGAAATGATCATCTGGCTGCTGAGTGGAGAAGAGGGTGGAGAAGGAGCTGGAAAGGAGCAAGAGAAGAAATGGGAAAACCAGTTAATAGGCTATTAGGACAGTCCCAGCAAACAGTGGTCAGATTTAGACAAACATGGTGGAAATGTAAACCTAGGTTGCTTTTTAGTGGTGGCTAAATATTTACATAGGTCAGATGGAGGAAAAGGGGAGACAGGAGAAGAATCTGGACACGCCCAAGGGAAGAGGTCTCAGCACCACTGTGGACAGTTCATCCCAGTGGCTAGGAGTTTCCCCAGCTATAAAAATGGAATAACGATTGAATCTACTTCAGAGGATTATTATGAAGACAAAGTAAGTTAATACAGTTGACCCTTGAACAACCCGGGCTGGCATTGCATGAGTCCATTTATACACAGATCT
This sequence comes from Cebus imitator, assembly GCF_001604975.1. Taxonomy (NCBI): domain Eukaryota; kingdom Metazoa; phylum Chordata; class Mammalia; order Primates; family Cebidae; genus Cebus; species Cebus imitator. Next base: position 2,482,290 of record NW_016107324.1, read on the forward strand.
TCTTCCACTGCTGCCACCCTTGAGACACTGAGACCAACCTCTCCTCCTCCTCCTCAGCCTAATCAACGTGAAGACAATGAGGAGGAAGACCTTTATGATGATCCACTTCCACTTAATATTCTCTTCAATTTTCTTAATAACATTTTAAGAATATAGTATATAATATCAAAAAACATGTTAATTGACTGTTTATGTTATTACTAAAACTTCCAGTTACCAGTAGGCTATTAGTAGTTGAGTTTTTGAGAAGTCAAAAGTTATACATGGATTTTCAATGGCAGAAGCCTTGGTGCCCCTAATCTCTGCTTTGTTCAAGGGTCAACTGTGTAAGTAAAGTGCTTGGGACACTGCCTGGAAGATTCTCTAATGTTGTCTATTACTACACTGACTTTTCACATACATATTTCCCCAACGGAAGAACCAGCTTCTTGGATGCACAGACCCTACGGAAGTCCACTGCATTGTTTTGGCCTGGTCTAGAAAACAAGCTAAAAAAAGTCTGATCCCTGACCTTGAGCATTGGGACAGTGACTGTTAACGAATTCATTACAATTCTTGGAAGGGCTCAATGAGCAAGACTAATGGAGGCAAGGGAGTGATCTACCATTGGCAGCCTGGGCAAGCAAGAAAGGCTTCTCTGAGGCCAGGCGCGGTGGCTCAAGCCTGTAATCCCAGCACTGTGGGAGGCCGAGGCGGGTGGATCACCAGGTCAAGAGATCGAGACCATCCTGGTCAACATGGTCAAACCCCGTCTCTACTAAAAATACAAAGAATCAGCTGGGCATGGTGGCGCGTGCCTGTAATCCCAGCTACTCAGGAGGCTGAGGCAGGAGAATTGCCTGAACCCAGGAGGCGGAGGTTGCAGTGAGCCGAGATCGCGCCATTGCACTCCAGCCTGGGCAACAGTATGAGACTCTGTCTTAAAAAAACAAAAAAAAAAAAAAAGAAAGAAAGAAAGAAAGGCTTCTCTGAAGAACCGATGTCCGAGCTGAGACCTCAAGGCTGGGGAGGAGTTGGCCCAAGGGGAGTAGGGAAAAGAGAAGAGCACAAGAGCAGCTCAAAGCGAGAAGGTGGGCAGCAAGCTAGGGAAGGAGAAGGGAAGGGCAGGAGAGCCAGGACTGTGGGTCTGGGATGCAGAGATGATGGGTGGAATGGCCAGGAGAGGGAGGGAACAATGGCAAAGGCTTTAACTGTCCATCTCAGAGTAAAGCTACAGGCTTTGTGCCTTTATTGTACATAAGCGTGACTGCTTCCCCTTCATGGGAAAAAGAAAAGGCAGAGGATAGGAATAGAAAGGGCCTGAGGCTCCTGCATCAGCATATACAGCCTTTGCTACTGCTGATGCTTCTATGCTAAACTAGACTTCAAATGTTAGGTCTAAGGAGTATCTAGTTGAGCCCATTTTACAGGTTACAAAACTTGGGTTAAATGCTTTTCCCAGTGGGTCACAGATAAGCAAAGCCATGACCCCAACCCACCCTCTTGGATGCAACACTGAATCATGAAAAGGTAGGAGCTCTCAGGCCTGTAACAGTTGGCTTCGCTTCCCCGATCTATCACTAAATAACAGGGTAAACTTAGGTGTTCTCTTCAAGTTTTTCAGGAGTATTTAATGCTTTGTCCACAGTTAGCACAATTTTCCAATGATGTCCAAAGGCCTTTTGTCTTTTGAACCTTAGTGCCTCAATCCTTTGTCATCCTTCCAGAGTTTGGGTTAAAACATATCTTCCAGTGAACATTTAGAAATATCAATGAAAATATATTTCATAACTTTTAAAATTTGCTTTTCAGAACATTTGCATCACAGATGGATGTTTCCCAATTCAAATAAATATAAACAAGGTCATTTGCTTAACAGAATGCAGAGATGATGGCGGGAGATTTTGGCGGGACTCCTACTGCGTGTTCATTTAAGACTTGTAAGAAATTTCCTTTCAGACCCTGGCCCTTTACCCACACCATACGCAGCTACAAAAGCTTCAGCTAGAATAGGGTTCTCCACGATATTCAAGATCGTTTTTTGACAATCCAAAATGCTCAAGTCAGTGAGCTACTCTTCTTTCAATATCTCTCTGCACGTCTTCATTTCTCTCCATTCTATGTGATTATACAAACTGACAGGATGCCTTGCGGCAGAAGAAATGAAAGGGTTTGTAATTTAGGAAACCTCTGGCCTTGCTGACTGAAAACAGGTTGTTTGTAAAAAGGAAATCCTAACCTCAGCTCACTGGCAAACTCTGTCAGAAGCAATAGAAGGAAGCGAAGGAGAAAGAACAGAGCTGGGGATTTTTATTGGCAACAGAAGAAAAACGGATACTCTGCCAGGGGAAAAGCCTTTTGAGAGCTCACCGGTTGGGGAACTAAGACATGCCCCAGGTCTCTGTGTGTGACGGGACAGCCGCAGAGCAGCTCTGTTCTGGTTTTGTGGGCTGGTTGGACAGGAGGAGATTCCTGCTTGTGACAATAGCTAGGCTGACAACCCTGAAAGTGGATTCCCACCAGTTAGCCCGACTTTGGGTACCCTGCTGCAGGTGCCCCATGTCTATCCTGGCTTGACATAAAGCCCTAAGGCCCACAGGCAACAGGGGGTGTTCCAGGAGTGCAGGAGATGAGCCCCCTATATTTCCCATGTGCCAGCCCACCCTCACTTCCTCCCCAGCTCTGCTTGCTGCCTGTTGGGCAGAACTCTGAAGTGATCTCTGGTCAATTCCATAAAAGAAGGCCCCTGAAAGTTCTAATCTCCTTATGCCAGTAGGATTCCTAGTTGGCTACCCATTGAAGTCAGCTGGGATGCTTTGAAAAATCCCCATGCTTGAGCTCCGGCCCAGAGATCTTCATTTTCTTTGTCTGGGGGGTGGGGCTTAAGCAGCAGCATTTCCTTGTCCCAGCCAGCTACGTGAGAAAGACCTCCATTGCTAGTCACCCCAAAGCAGGGCTGGCCAGTTGGCCAAGTATGCTTTCCAGCTCTTGGTCTTTCCTTTCTAATCCATTCTGATCCCTAGTTTGCCAAGCCCCTGCCCATAAAATCTTTATGACCCAACTCAGCACCATTCAACAACCATTGGTGGGAGCTCCTACTGTGAGCGAAGAGTTCTGCCAGGTGTCAGAGGTGTCCTCAAGGGGCTGGCCTTCCACTGGGAAGCAGAGATGTGTGGTAAAAGGCATCCTATGATGAGGGCCCCACTAAATTCCAAGGATACCCACAATCTAGGGGGGCAAATTTTCCAAAGAATTTTAATTTATCATGGGAACTCAGAAGATGCAGGAGTGTTGCCTGGGGAAAGAGGAAAAGTCTCATTGAAGAGATGATGTTTTCATTGGATTAAGTGAAATAAAAGAAACATTAAGATGCCAACTAGGTTCTTAAACCCAGTCTTCCCTAAACTCCCCCTGTAATTGGCCACCTTGCTCAAGCCACAAATCCAGTAATCCGAAGACATTCTAAATGCCCCCCCGCCAACCAAGCCCCAATGTCAGTCTTTTACTAAGACTTGCCTATTTCCCACACAGCGCATCTCTGATCATTCTGCTGCCTACCATCACCTAGTCCCTGTCACAGGTATCCTTCACAGGGCTCCTGGAAGAGCTTCCAGCTGGTCTCCCAGCCCTCACCGTACCTTCCCTGAGCCATTCCCTACACCACAGCCTGATGGATCACCTTAAAACATAAATCATATCCTAGTACTGCCTATTACTACAGTACTGCTTTTAGAAAAAAATCTCAAACTCCTTGAATGTGCTGCCTGATTTGATCACCACCCACCTCTCTACCCAAGGTCTGTCCCCAGCTCCTCACTCTTGAAGCTTTTGCTACACTAGCCTCCATGCTGGTTCTTAAAAGTCCTAAGTGCCTCTACACCTCAAAGCCTTACATACACTCTTTGCCAAGAGGACTCTTCCCATGCTGTTTTTTCCCCCATATTTCGGGTCTCAGCTTAAATGCCACACCCTACACAAGCCTTACTGACCAGTCCATCTCAAAGACACAGCTCCTCCCCAACAAAACCCTACTCTTTTCTTCCCTCACAAAGCCCTCAGTTTGCTCCCTTTATTGTGCTTCCCACAATTGATCATTTTTAGTCTGTTCCATTACTCTTCTGCCATCTGCCTCTCTCAGGAGGCTGGAAACTCCAGGAAGATGAGGGACACCACTATCACTACATTTCTCATCCAGGGCAATGCTTGGCATATTAATCCGTTTTCTACTTATGTTTACAATAAAATTAAGATGTTTGTTGACTAGATAGATGGATAAACAATAGGTGAGTGAGCAAAGGCACTGGAGACTTAAAGTACAACACAGGAGAAATTTCAAAGAGTTCAGTGAAGCAAAACTTGCATGTGAGGCAGATAGATGAGGAAGGAAGAAGAAAAAAACCTGAAAAATTAGTGCGGCCAGATCAGCAAGGGTCCACACTCACAGCCCCAGGAGTTGGAACTTTATCTGTCATGAAAAAGAAGATGTCAATGAATTTTAACCTGGGGGATGATCAAATCAGATATACATTCATTTTACCCATGAGGGAGAAACGTATAGATGCAGGAGGCTGGCAGACATGTTGGAGATTCTGCAACAGTCCAAGCAAGGTGTCACGAGAGTCTGTCCAAAGGTGGGGATGGAAACATGAAACTGACATAGTAGGTCTCCCAGAAGCAGAGCCAGGCATTAGCAGGTGGGATGGGCTTCAAGACCCTCCTGTCTTGTTCTTCCCTTTCCCATCCAACATTGGAAAGGGTCTGACTGGATCCAGTCATGGACAATGTTATATATAATTAAGTTAGAGAGTTACAGTTGAAGGGAGCATGTTGGTTCATTCTAAATCTTCTCACTATCCCAGAAATGGAAGGCTTTGCTGTCTGGAAGTAATTTTATATACCATTGAAAGCTTGTGTGTATGTGCACTGCAGTGAACTGTTTAGAGGGACAAGAATAGCAACCTGGTTTTCCTGATGGCTCAAGAAACTGCAGCAATCAGGCAGAGGCCCTTTACTTACCATTGAGAAAATGACACTTTTCCATTATAAAAGCGGGGGTGGGGGCGGGCAGTGGTTGGCTGAAGGAGATTATAAAGAGCTAAACCCTCCCTATGAAGGTCTCTATCATCTAACCTCTAGTCACTACTAAAAACAGCCGAGAGGTGGTCTCAGGCTCAGGCCCCAAGTGCACTGGATGTAAAGCCAAATTTGGGACCGCTAAATTCCAGATACCAGATACGTAGGCAGGACTTCTGGACCTAGGTTTCTGCAAACACTCACACCGTGTTCTTCCCTGTAACAGGGGTGCTGTATCCTTCTAGATGAACCAAGAATCCAGAGGTTGCTTGAAAGTCCTTGATACAAGACCCCTTTGATGCTGTCCCTAGCACTTCCTTGTTTACAGGCTCCGAGCCCACCTCAAACAGCAAAGTGTTGAAGAGGAAAAGAGAAAGAAAAAGAAGAAAAATCAAGAGCATACTAGAGGGAAGGGGAAGAGATTGTTGTGTTAGCTTGGACATCGCAAGGGACTAGACATGGAAAAGGATCAATCTCCTATGCTTGCTTTAGCCCTCATGTGTGCAAGGCCAGTACAAATGCCCACTGAGTTGCAGGGATCAAAGTCTACAAGTTCAGACAGCCCAAGGGAAGAAGGAAGGAGGTAGGAACCCTGAGCAGGAGGTGGCTTTGCTGCCTCCTCAGTCCTGCAGAAAGGGCCACCTTCACGACCCCACCTCCTCATGGCCCTGTCTGTAGGAACCTCTCATTGAGAAGTCATCACAGGTTCCACCACCTAGCCTACTTAGTGGTTCAAAAACACCAAAGGCTTTCCAGTGTTTCCATTCTTCCGAAAGTGATTAAAATGCAAAAAGGAGGGTGAGCGAGTGGATGGAGGAAGCCCACACCCTTATTGGAACAGTCTTGTTTTGAAGAACTTCTGCCCTCTGGAGTTGAAAGCATTTCTTGGCCCAGTGGAACCAAGAGGTGCCATGATCACTCCATAAATGCTTCCAGCCGCTGACCTTGATATTTATTTGCAAAGCCTGACAGGAAATCAGTGTAACGTGTTCCATGAAAAACAAAGGAAAATGCAGGAATCAGAAAAAACAACAGACTGCTCTAAACAGCCTTACATCAATAGACTTTGAAGAAAATTACAGGCTAGAAAAATAGTTCTCTTTGACACAGAATCTTCCAACATGTTCCGAAGACCCTCTGTGTGCCCAGCCCAGTGCTAGGTGCTGACAGAGTCTGTGCCCTGAGAAGTCTGTGTTCTCAGAGTAGGAGCTGGATGCTGCTGAGATCAAGGCATGGAGTGATTCTGACTTCACCAGCAAGGAGCAGAACAAGCTGAAGGCTTCAGGCACAGAAGATCTGGGGGGATTATTTGAGAAGACTCCCAAGACAATATAATACTTCATCTGTACTGTGAAGATGAGGTAAGAGTTGCACAGATGAAAAAGAGAAAGGAGAGCATCACTGGGGAAGGAATGGATAATGTCTAAAACAGTTTCAGAAATGGAGCTTTAAATTGGCTATAAAAATTAATCATGACACTGGATGACCTGAGAGTCACTTATAATCATTTATGTAGTGTTTTCTATTTCTATTTTGAGGTCTCATAGCATAGCAGGAGAGATGTGCTGTGTTTATAAATGCCCAGGATTAAATTCATTAGGGGCAGCAAACTCAAATGCCAACAAGAATGAGGCAAGTAATATAAAGGAGTGAATGATAGAGGCCTATTATTATATAGAAATCCCAGGGCCCTCTTCTTTTTTTTTTAATTCCTCATTTGACAGTGATAGGAGATCGGAAAGTATTTCTACAGTACCAGTCATCGGCAATAGGCATTCATCCTCAGAGCCAGGGAGATAGTAGAGAGTGGAGGACTGTGTCACACAGAAAAGAAAATGGCTCATGTAAAGAGAACACCTGTTCTCAACTCTAACCTGTTTGAGATTCCATTTAGGAATGCTGGCTCAGGCTGTCAGTTTCTCGAGTTTTCAAGAGAAGCCAGCTATCCTGGTATTAAGGGCAGTTGATTATAGGAATCTTAAACTTTATAAATTATGGATCAAAATAAAAAATTCTATAGACCAAATAAAACATAATATGGCCACACAAAGGTCACAGTTTAAAACATTCAGATAATGGGAAATATTTCTATCCAGAATGTCTAGGCATACTTGATTGAGAAATTGATGTTTAAGCTGGAACTTTGATAAGGATATAGGCAGAACTGAAGGCCTGAAGTTGGAGGCTCAGGGGCAGAATGGCTCAAGAGTATTCTTTCATTCATTCATTTGAGACAGAGTCTCACTCTGTTTCCCAGGCTGGAGTGCAGTGGTGCAATCTTGGCTCACTGCAACCTCTGCTCCTGGGTTCCAGTGATTCTCATGGCTCAGCCTCCTGAGTAGCTGGGATTACCGGCATGTGCCACCACACTCAGCTAATTTTTGCATTTTTAGTAGAGATGGGGTTTCACCATATTGACCAGGCTTGTCTCAAACTTCTGGCCTCAGGTGATCTGCCTGCCTCGGCCTCCCAAAGGGCTGAGATTACAGGCATGAGCCATTGTACCTGGCTCATACTACTAAAAGTTATCTAATTTAGTGGTCCTAAATTTGGCTATGTATCACAATGAGCTTTGGGATTTTCCCAAAATTCCTAAAATGTTTTAAATATTTTTAAATTTTTATGTATATTTTACAATATGGATAAACCTTGATACATTATGGTCAGTTAAGTTAGACACAAAAGGATGAACGTATGATTCTGTTTATATGAAGTACCTAGAATAGGCAAATTCAAAGAGACAGAAAGTAAAATAGAGGTTACCAGGGGCTTAGGTTAGGGAAAAATGGGGAGTAATTGTTTCATGGGTAGATGGCTTTTGTTTGGGATTATGAAAAAGCTCTAGAGGGCAGGGAGTGTTGGCTCATGCCTGTAATCCCAGCACTTTGGGAGGCTGACATATGTGGATCACAAGGTCAGGAGTTTGAGACCAGCCTGGTCCACAGAGTGAAACCCCATCTCTACTAAAAACTCAAAAAATCAGTTGGGCGTGGTGGTGGGCACCTGTAATCCCAGCTACTTTGGAGGCTGAAGCAGGAGTATCACTTAAACCCAGGAGGCGGATATTGCAGTGAGCTGAGATAGTGTCACTGCACTCCAGCCTGGGCAACAGTATGAGACTCTGTCTTAAAAAAACAAAGAAAAATAAAAAGAAAGAAAGAAAAAATAATTCTAGAGATGGATAGTGGTGATGGCTGTTCAACATTTTTGAGGTACTTAATGCCATTGAATAGTACACTTAAAAATTATTAAAATGGTCAAAAATTGTAAGTAATGCCTGCATATTATAAATAGAAATGGAGAATAGAAACAAAATTTTAAAAGGATTTTTGTTTTATTTTCAGTCTGCCTCCAGATGAATATACAATAAATCATCATTCCTATTAGGAACCACTAAGAATTCATCCCACTGAGGTCTCGCATCCCAATCTTGGGTACTTCATAGGCAACAACTCCAACTATTTCTGTTAGAATTATCCTGGCTTTCATGTGGCTTGACGCTTACCGATTGTCCTACTGCTCATTTATAGGGATTTGGATATAGGATTTAAAGAATTTGGAATAGGAATGATGATACAGAGAAAGTTTCATATTTCTTAGAAGAGACAGTCAATGTGACTGTCTTGTATGTGTGTGCAGAAATATGTTTTCAACATGTTGACTTATACAATACTTAATTTTCTGCTTCTTGATTTTTTAAATGAATTACCATAGATATCTTTCCACTTTGGTACTTATAAATTAGCTCTTCACTTTAAATAGCTACCTGGTATTATACTATATGTGACATAATATATTCGGTACATCTTCCATTGATAGAAGTTGAGGCAGTTTGCTATATTTTACTATTATAAATTATGCTAGCATAAACATATTTATGCATTTATAAATGTTCACAAATAATTCATGTAAGTTAATTTCCTAGAAATATAATTACAAAGTTAGCAGGTATTACAATTTAAATGCCAATAAAATTTGCCAAGCGGTCCTGCAAAAAGTTTATACCAATTTTTAATTCCATCAAAAGGTCTGTAGAATCTCAAAGGCTTTTTTAGATGCCCAGAGCTCTATTTCCAGAGATTCTGATGCAGTAAGTCTTACATAGGGTCTGGAAATAAATATTATTTTAAAACTCTAAAGATAATTCTAATACTTGCCCTCTTTTGGAGCTACTGATCTAAATACAAGTTCAAGGCTCAATTATTATCTAATTGCAACTGAAATCTGAAAACTGCAGAACAGTATTGATAGAAATTATAGAAGTCTTAAGTAAATGGAAGGATATGCCATGTTCATGAAATAAAAGACCTGATAATACAAAAATTCCAGTTCTCCTTAAGTTGGTAATCCCTAGTCCAAGAAGAATGAAGGGAAGGAAATGAAGAGACGGAGAGGGAGAGGGAGAGGAAGAAAAAAAGGAGGGAGAGGAAAAGAGGAAGGGAAAGAGGGAGGGAGAGAACAGACAAGCTAATTCCTTAATATAAACAAAACGAGAAATTATATAAGCCGATGTTAAAACTGATCACAAAGCCATAGCAATTAAGACAGTGTGATATTGGCCCTGAATAACATGACTATAGAAAAGTAAAGAAGAAGCTACACATACCCTGTCATTGATTGATGACTAGGGTGACAGGACAGTAGAGAAAGGATGGCCTTTTCAATAAATGATGCTAGAACAATTGAATTTCCATGTGAAAATTTTGACCCCTGTCTCTCACCATACACACAAATAAAATCCCGACAGACTTTGGGTCCCAATGTAAACTAATAGAGATATTAGAAAAATACATATGAAAATATTTTTATGACTTGCAGATAGAGGTTTTTTAAGAGGACACAGAAAATATTAGCCATTTTTAAAATGATAAAGTGGACTATATTAAAATAATATGTTTTACTCATCAAAACACACCATTAAGAGGGTGGAAGAGCAGTGTCAGGGCGGGAAAAGATATTTTCAATAAATATATCTGACAAAGTACTCATAAACAGCATATATAAAGAACAGCTACAATATGATACGAAAAGAAATCTCAACATTAAAAGTGGGTGAACAGACCCTTCATATAATAGGATGGCCCATAAACATAGGAATTGTTTTCCAATTTCATTGGTCAAACAAATGCAAATTAACGCAGTAAGATTTATACCTTCCTGTACCATCAGAATGGCTAAAATGAAAAAGAGATAATAACAATACACAGCACTAGTGGGAGCATAAATTGGTACTGCCACTTGGTAAAATTGTGCGTCAGTATCTACTAAATTTGATCACTGCTGCACCCCTCTGAATTACTAAGGAAGGTTTTAATTTATGCCATTCATTTGGAATTTTTATCTACTGCCTTGAAAAACAATGGTTGGTTTTTCACATATGCACTCTTAACTCCCTGCCCAACACTTGAACTTGCTTGGAGTAGGAATAGTGTCTCACTTGCTACACCACCAGAGTACCAAGTAAAAACGCAAAAGTATCTGTTGAAGATGCTGCTGAATTATACTGTAGGTCAGAATTTATCTCTATGTTACCAAAAAAACCCACAAATACCCCAAGAAATCTCTCTGATTCACTGTTTCTTTTAAAATATGTTCTACCTATTAAAGTGTGGATTTTAGTTCTACCTATTAAAGTCTTATATTTTAGTTAAACAATTTGCTGTAATCCAATTTCTGGGAATTTATCCCAATAAATATTATTCATTTATTTATTCACCAGAAACTATGCTAGGCACAGAGGGTACAATGGTGAGCAAATATGATTATTTTCCTGCCCTCATGGCACTTGGACCTCACTGGAATCCCCACAACCAGAGCATAAAAATAGATGCTTGATGACAAATGTAGAGGAGCTCTGACTAATAATTATTTGTGCCTGCCAACTGTGGACTTTTGCCTCTGAGCTTCAGGAGAAACTGCTATCTCCCCCACTTGGCACTTAGCATATTTTATTTGTGTTGGCTTAATTGCCTAAATTCCCCTTTAGTCCCTTAGTTCAATGAGGGCAAGTACTATAACTGGTTTGTCCATTGCATCACCAATACAAACTATGTGTTAGAGTTGATTAAAAATAAATTCAGGTACATCTCTGCAATGAAATACGGTACAACCATTAATTGGATTATGTACAGCTTTACCTACAATCATGGAGAGTTGTCTGTGACACATTGTTTAATGAAAAGGGAAAAAAACCAAGGTACAAACAGTATATATAGCTTGAATATATATATATTACTATGCATACATATCCATAATAAAAGATTTAGATGAGTATATACCAAGACATGAACACAGAGCATCTCTGAGTGGTGGAATTTTAAAGAATTTAACTTTTTGATTATTATCTTTATTTTCTAAAGTTTCCAGTAAGCAAATGATTAATCTAAAATTTAGAAGCTATTTAATTTTTAAATAAAATTTTTTGTATTTTCTGATCACTACATTTGGTAAGATTCAGTACAAATACCACGTCTTGGGCAAAGAGGGAATTTCTTCCCTGAAGCTGGGTGTTTTGAGAGCCCAGTTCAAGGTATGGAGTTTTGTAGCCTTCCATGATCTCTGCTTTCTCTCCTGTCTGCCTCATGTGTGGGCTGAACAAGCAGTGGATCACCCAGGCAGGTGTGCAGTGGCATTTTGGCTTGAACTCCTCTCTCTATCATCAATAATATTCACCTTTCTACATGCATTCAGTGAATATCCATTTGCCTAGAATTTGAATATATATGCGAGACCCTAAGCTAAGCAAAAGGAAAACATGGGGGACTTCCTGGCAAATATTCCATGCCCTCCCTCAAGGAGACTTCAAGTTCCCTTGGACGCAAGACATGTGCATATTCACATGTGCACACACAAGCTCGCACACATGCACACACAATCTCACTCATTCAC
>NW_016107324.1:2495154-2561447 GCF_001604975.1 Cebus imitator
CCCCAACTTAACTGGTCTTCTCTATTAAGACAGAAAACAGTCTCATAGCCAAGTCCAATGTCATGAATCTTTTCCTATTTTCTTCTAAGACATTTACAGCTTGAGCTTTTACATTTAAGTCTTTGATCCATTTCAAGTCAATTTTTGTATTTGGTATAAGGTAAGCACCCAACTTCATTGTTTTGCATGTGGATATTCAGTTTCCCCAGCACCATTTGTTGAAAAGATCATCCTTTCCCCCATCAAATGGTCTTGATACACTTGCCAAAACTTGTTTTATCATATATGTGAGGATATATTTCTGGTCTCTGCATTCTATCTCATTGGCCTACATGTTTCTCTTAATGCCAGTACCACACTGTTTTGATTACCGTAGCTTTGTAGTAAGTTTTGAAGTCAGGAAGTACAAGACTTCTACCTTGGTTAGACTTTTTCCAGATTGTTTTGGCTATTTGAGGACCTTTGAGATTCCACATGAGTTCTAGGATGGATTTTTCTATTTCTGCAAAAAAAATATTATTGGAATTTCAAAAGAGTTCACAATAAAGACATGCGAACTGATAATCATAATAAAATACCGTGAGTGTTGGAAGCCATTAATGGCCCCCCACTAAACTGTAAGCACTTCAAGGGTAACAATTTCATGTTTATATCCCCCACACAATCTAGTGTTGAATCATGTACTGGGTGATACTCAAGTAATGCCTCTGAATCAATCAGGATTACAGAGAGATGCTTCTTTCCCTGACTTATAAGAACCAAGATGTTTTAAGAGCTGAACAAAATGAACTAAAAATAAACAGATTTTTTTTTATGAACACACTTCAGATTTCTCAGTAAAGTAAAACAAAGTTGAATCCTGGCTGGCACAAACATGTCATAATTTCCACAATTATGTAAGAGCTACAACAGATGTAAAATAAAATGTGGCTTCTCTTCCCCCTACAGTTTAAAACAAGTAGAACCTCTCCCCTTTCCTGCCTGCTCCATCCAGCTATAGCTTCATAAAATCTAAGGATGATATATACAAAGCCTGGCCATCAGGAATAAGTGGTTTATTATTTCAGAGGCTATATTACCAGCTGCATGTTTATTATAAATGTTCAGAATTGGACATAGTTTATTCTATTTATAGCATTAATACTATTTTTTTAAGTTTAAATAAACTAAACAGATAGAAGAATTGAAGTTCACATAATAATGTTGTTATATAATATAAAAGGTATGAAACATAAATCTCTTCCTTCCTTCTGTGGAGCCTAATGAAACTGCCAGTTGTTTATTTTAGCACCAGAAACTCTTGGCCTGCAGAGCACAGGAAAGACTGAAGAAAAGCTTGCTTTGATGCTTCTAGAATTAACCCAAGAGGTCTTGTAAACCAAGATAGCAAAATTGCCCTTCTTCTGCCAGTCTGGGCTCTGCCTCCACTCTGGCCCCCTTCTCTTGGCAAGCAAAATTCCTAGAGCTCATGAAGGAATAGCCCAGCAGTAGTGATGTGAGGGGAGATAATTAATTCACTTTTACATACGTCAGGAGTGCTCAACCTTTCTGGGATGCAGCCCTCTTTGAAATCTAATGAAATGTAGGAACTCGGATCCCTTGCCCACAACTAAATACCAACATGCTAGCAAATATGACATGTGATCTCAGGAGGTTCCAAGGGCAGAACCTCTAGTCCGTTTAGTGTCATCCTTGTGCTAGATGTGGCGCTAAGTGAATACAATGTGATATTCATTCATCTGGCAAATGAGAATGTTTGGATCCAAAGATCAAAGGGAGATATTACAGGGTGACAAGTTCACCAGCTTTAATGGATTTGCCAAAAAGAGAGCCTCAGAGGTAAAAAAAACCTAGGGACAGTAAAGAGATTTGCCAAGCCACTGTGTAGTACAGAATTTGGCCTTGCCTCTCAGTTTCTGGGCAGTAACCTACGTCATACCCAATAAGAATTTCCTTGGTTAAGAAGGAGGCTGTGGCCACAGCAGAAACATCAACTATGTGCCTTAGAGTAGCGGCTTTGGGTCATGATGTTGACCTGGAGGCTGAGATCAAGAGTTGTGAGGAATCAATCGGTCATACCTATGTAATAAATCTCCAATAAAAATTCCAGAAACTCAAGTCCAGGGAAGCATCCCTGTATGGCAGTACTCCATACATGCTGTCACACATCAATATTCAGAGGAAAACATGTCCTTAAAGACAATGGAAACTTTGCATTTGAAATGTTCTCGGACTCTGCTATGTGTCTCTTCCTTTGGCTAATTTTAAAATTAACTGCTTCCTCTCTCTGCAGTAAAGCATAACTATAATTACAATAGTTTTCAGTGAGTTATGTTTGTACTTTTAATGAATTATCAAACCTGAGGGTGTTCTGGGGAAAACATCAGGAAGTTGCAGTTGGTGTCAGAGGTGAAGGTAGTCTTGGCCTATTCAATCCTACTTTGTTGTCGGATCCAAACTCCTTGTAGTTGGTGTCAGAAGTCCTCTAGTTTGGCTAACTCTGGGTAGTTACTTTCAAGCGAACCCAGCCTTGGCAATCAGCTCCCCAAGGACTGGCTGGTAAGCCATCAGAGAATTTCTAGGCACACTGCTCTGGGAAAAGCTAGCTATAGGAAGCCACCTGGACTCCAGATGTGGAACAGTGGTGTAGAACCTCCAAACCATCAAAATCCAGATAAGTCAATGCCTTACTTAGCCATTCCCATGTAGAAGCCACTTGGCTAGCCTCTCCCACTTACACTTACCCCCAGCAAGAATGGGAAGACGCTTGGCAAAAATGAAAGCTCAGATGCAGCTGATGCCCAGTCTTCCTCCCTAGAACAGGCTTGCAATAGCCTCACAGTTTCTAGGGCCAAGGAAATGCCTTTCTTAGTGGGCACCAACTGACATATACTAAGGTACCTTCAGTATCAGGGGAACATTTGGTTCCGAGCTTTAATTGACTGGTGAGATCATAAAAACAGCACAGAGCTTCCAAACTACCAAAAGGAGTTGGCCTTTTTTAACAAGCACATCCATTTTTATTACTTATTGAGGAAGAAAACCAGATGACAAATGTCCAGTCCACAAGATAAACAAAGGAAGTAAGGTATAAGATGCTTTAGAAAGGTGGAGAGGCAGGCAGTTTTCCAAGTATTTCCAATAACCTTTTCTTTCATCCCTCCTTTCCCTTCTCGCAAAGTAGCATAAGAATCAAAGCTAGAAACTAAGCACAAATCAATACCACTCTTCTCCTTCCTAAAGTGCTCTTGAGAATTCACATTCATTAATAAACGCATACTGAGCACCTCATAGGCTTGAAATATTCTGCTGGGTCCTGTGAGACTGGGGGAGCTTCAGGTCAAGACTTTAAGATAGGACCCTGCTTCGAGGGACTCACAGCTTGGTAAGGTAAATAGGACACATACACCTGGGAATCTAAGAAAAGCAGAATATAGTGGAGACCATATGAAATATACCAAACAAATGAATAATAGCTTATGGGAATTCAAAGGAGAGAGATTTCACTTCCCTCTGAGCTGACCAGAGGAAGTACCAGGTTTCAAATGGAGGACCTAGAGTTTTAGGTCACCTAAGAAAAACCAAATCACGATCACTACAAAGAAATGGCATTAACTAGATGAGAAGAGACTTTGAATCCGAGGACTCTGGAAAGATGAAAAGGAAAGAATGAGGGAAGTGACTTTGTTTTCACCAGAGTTGCCCTAAGACAATTGAGACTAAAACTCAGAAAGGGCTAGAGCCTACCATCCTGAGGTTTTGACAGCCAGAAAGCAGGCATAGCATGATTCGAACAACTGAGGGCTTTGTCCAAAATCACACAGGGAGTGAGTGGCTGACTGGTGATTCCAATACAGGCGTGTTAAGCAGAAAAACAGACAGCAAGTCCAAAGTGCAGTGCCATAGCACTGGAACAATCTCAGGCATGGCCCAGCATCCAGGAGGGATGAGGAGAGGCAAGGAGAGGGATCCAATGAGGGAAAGAACACATCACAGAGAAGCCTCAGGGGAAGGAGAAAAGCCTTAAATCAGGCCAGGTGGACGCTGGCAATTAGGATTTTAGGCAAACTGCCAATTCTTGGCAGGAAGTGTGAGGGGATGGCTAAGGGTAGGACCGGGTGCTTTGACCCAGCTCTGCAAGCAGGTATCACAGCCTAGATAAAGACTTAGGCAATGGGCTCAAGTGGCCAGGAAACAACACAGCCACCCAAAGCAGCAGCTCCATCACCTGACTGTTGTGGGTACAGACAGGGATGGAGAGACTGCTGGCCCATGGGGGCTGACAAGTACAGCAACTTCAGTGGAGCTGAGGCTTCTATAAATCCATCTTACCCATGAGTAGATCTAACTGTGAGAGAGCCAAATATGGCAAAAGAAGGGAGAAATGGCACTGGTCATGGGGGATTCCCTTAACAACTTGGAAGTACCTTCTTTAGGATAAACAGAGGGAAATACTCGAGGAGCCAGATGTTAATCAAGTGAGGGAATTCAATGATATTTTAAAAAATAGAACAGTGAAAAACATGGTTGGGAACCTAGGATCAAAATGACCCTCATTTAAACACCAGGGAGTTATTCTAGACCAATACTGTCCAATTAAACTTTCTGAAATGGCGGAAATGTTCTGTATCTGTTGCTGTCCAATATGGTAGCCACTAGCATATGTGGCTATTGAACACTTGAAATGTGGCTAGGAGTGGCTACCTTATTGGACCGTGTACTTCCAGAACAAGAAGCACGTGTACAGAGTATCTGGAGAGGCTGTAATCAATCTAAATGAGGTTGACCCCAAATTGGTTTGGAAAAAGTTGTTGATAAATCCATGAGGGGACATTAGTGGAGTGTGTCACTGGCTGACCAAGGCCTCCTCTCTGAGATGTGTGTGTGGGAGCACAGCCATGTCCTTCTGGAGTATGGGTCTCTGACTCTGGGAGAGATGCCATGCTGGGCCAGATGGACAGAGGTAAATCATAGGCTTTTATGAACATATGAAGTGTTTCCTGCATTTTTCTTTGATCTCACTACCATCGCCAAGGCAAGGGCACCAGCAGGGGGATTCTTTCGCTTCTACCTGAAAAGAAGTTATACTTTCTGGACTTGTTCTTGTGAAAACATAATTTAAACATTATGTCCCTGATATACATCTAGAATAGTTACTAGGCTTAAACACTGAAGCTTTATCTCTATATTTTTTAAATAGAGGAATAAATGTAACTATTTATGTCCATAAGCAGCCCTTCCTTCTCCCACAAAGAGACCAACACACTAACTGAAGTGCCCAGGAAGATTCTGGAAACTACCAAGGGAAGCACCGGGAACTCCCCTCCAGGCACTAGGGCTCCTACATAGTTCCCATGATTCTGCCACTCTTTACTGTAAAATAATTCAGGAAAAGCTACACACATGCAACATGAATTCAATACTATCAGAATTCTTATCTTCTGAAAATCTACAGTAGAATGAACCCAGCCTCACCAGAAATCATTTGCTGAGAAAAAGGAGGAAGCGGCATAGACACACATATGAACCCTGAGAGACCATAATTCGTTCTCAGTACCTGTGAGTCCTCTTAACCCTCCGTCTTCTTGTCTGTAAAATGGAGATAAAGTACTTACCTCAAAGGGGATAATTCTGAATTAAGAGATTTAACAATCAAATATAATGTCTAACCTTACTTGGATCCTGATATGAAAAAGACAACTGAAAGATACTTCTGAGACAATCAGATTTTGAAGATGAACTGGGTATTAGATGACACCAAATAATTGTGTTTACATTCTGAAGAAAATGTCCATATTTTTTAGATAGCCAAGCTGAGATGTAGAGGTAACATAGGTTCTGGAATTTGTTTTAGTATACTTATCAATGAAAGAGGGAAGGAGGAAGGGAGGAAGGGAGGAAGAGAGGAAGGAAGGAAGGGAGGGAGAGAAGGTTGGGAAAGAGGGAGAGAAGGGTAGGAAGGAGAGAGGGAGGCAGAGGCAAATAGGAATTACAGTTTTGAAATGCTTCTTTTCGGCTCCATCCAACGGTAAACAGCCTACTTATCCAAACCCTCCTTCTCTAGAATACAGTGCCACATTTAAAACCCAAACTTTCCTGAAACATTCTCACATATGAACCACACAAGATGCTGGCTCCTGGTGGGGGCTACCTGTAGGTATTACATATTCTCAAATCAATCATTTGACATTTTTATAGCATCACAAAATCTACACCTTCGCTGCAGCCTAAATCAACAACAAAAGCATCAGCCAAGACTGCATATATTACAGAGTCCTTGTAAATCAGCAGTTGCCTTTAGGCTCGAGGGGCCTCCAAATTTGACCAGCTGTTCAAAACAGTAAAATCTCATTAGTTCAATGTTCAAGCACTCACCGGTGAGACCTACTTCAAAGTCATGCATACTTGAAACCGATGAGAGAATAACCAGAAAACGTCTGTATTTTTAAGTTAATTAACAAGCTGAGAACTTGATTTCCTGTCAACAGGAAAAAGGGGATAGCATGCTATTACAAAGTTTTTTTTTTATTTTATTACTCTTCCCTTTCCTTTCCATGAGACACCTTTTTCCTAGTAGAAAATGCTGATAGGACTCTGCTTCCTACGGACAAGGTGAGAAACCAGATGGTAACCGCTTTTTACATAAGCTTGGCATTGACTTTTTTGATCCCCCAAAATTTGAACTCGTGATCATGCTGACATGGGCACTGGGATGGACAGAAGTGGCATTATCTTTTATCCTAACTGAATAATGCTATGGAAGGTTTTTTTTATAGGCATTTAAGTAAATCCATCATATAACTGCCATCTTTCTTAAACACATATCAGGAAGTAGTGAAATGGTTGTTGGCAAGTGTATTGTGGACCAAATCTGCCCTGACATCTATCAGATGGTGAAAAAGGAGGAAGAAACTGAGGGTGTTATGAGTATATTTATTGTTGTTTTTAGCTTTATTTGCTTGGGGCAGAGAGATAAAGATGAGAGAAGCTATTTACCAAGCCCGGTTAATTCTCTGATTCTGGGCTGGGCCAAGCAAGAGATGCCACATCATGCTGTCATTTAGCACCAGATATTTTCATCACTTTGTTAAAGGTCCATGTAGACCCAAAGTGTTTGACAAATGTGCAGGTTTTTATTTGCCTGATGGGGAGCTTCTGGGCAGCATGATGCTGGTCAGTGGCACTGAGAGAAGACACGAGGTAGAAGCAAGTGAATGTGATTGTATCACCCACTCTGTGCCCATCAGAAGCTCCTGTACAGAACATGTCTGTCAGTATTGCAAAACCCACGGATTGGAAACAAATTCCAGGGGCCAAGGTTTGGTAAGGGGAGTCCAGCTGGTACATTAAGGAACAGAGGCTTACACCTGGCTAGACCAATATATTTTTCCCCAAAGCGTGCGTGCTATCATGTTGGAGCACGTCCAACCTGTTCTTAAGTCCTGTCTTTTTGATATTTTGTTTTTATCTTACTAATGCATTCCACCTCTCTCAGCTTTAAAAATGAAGCACATAAAAGGGCTACCAGTAACTTTGTCATTGTCCCTATTTTGTTAAAGAATCATATCGCTTGCAGATTATTTTCCTGGTGCATTTTAAAAAGGAAGCTTATTAACAGTAACATGTTTCTATTCAACATTGCTCCACTGTTACATGATTTCACTAGACAGAATTTCATGGGAGCAGTAGTGTGACACCTTCTAAATTATTAGTGTAAGAATTGTGCAGTCACATAGTCAGTGCTCAACAGATATTTACTGGATGAATGAATAGATGAAGTCAGTCTATTTTACGGGCTGTTTGGTGACAAAGGAAAAGCTACCTCCTGTTAGGTTCACAAAGTCATGTGTGAAATTAATTTCACTAGGACTTTTTTGCATTCCTTTCCATGTTTGTCTGATATGACAAAATTCTTCATCTTGTAAAGGCAATTTGCCACATAGATTCCAAACACATTAACCAAAAAAGGAATGGGTGGGAATGATGCCGTGCATATTTTATATTATTTTAAAAAACACCATCAAACCCACAACAGAAAGCCACTGTCTAAGAACTTAACTGACAATTCCTGTAGCGCAATCGGCTCTCACTGGCAAATCTTCTCAATTACCAGAATGGTTTTGGAAACCAGACCAGAGACAATATTAACAGGCAAGATGCTTCCAGATTCTCACACAAGTTTTTAACATCACCCTCCATATTTGGTACAAATGAAAGGGTAATTGGAGGCCTGTGGAAAATATGAGTCGCGGGGTCACAGATTGTTCTTTGCTTCTCGCATATCCCTCCGCATTCTAGACGGGAAGGACATGGCTTATGTAATGCTATGCCAGTGCGAAGTGACTATTGTTTCGAAGTTGGTGCTAACCACCTTTGGCATGTCGGGTGTGGATCTGGCTTTCCAGCAGGGGGAACCGCGGAAGTCATGAGTGCTTTATGGTTTTGTTCCTTTTCCAGTATCCAACACGAACTGAGCAGCAGCGGCACAAAACAAAAAACACTTCCAAAAACCTGAGGTTCTTCTCTCCTAGCCCAATGATGTGCTTAACAGGAAAAAGGAAATGAAATTAAATGAAAACAGGTTTCCAAAAAACATTATACTTACTGGCCAAATCAAAGTCCAAAAAAATGTTAACAGCCCATGATTATATCCTTGGTAAGGGAGGATCCAAAACATAATCCATCAGGAAAAAGACAGTCGAGTCCAAGATATTCCTTGAGAGGGAATCCCAGTAGTATGCGAAGTAGCTCCAACCTTCCCCCCAGCAAGAAAGAGCAGTCCCTCTCCCCCTCGATCTGGTACATGAATCTACCATGCCAAAAACCCATTACAAAGCCAGCTCCCCAGCTTGGAAAGATGAGAAGGGCCTCGCAGAGGAGGCGTGCAGCTCTGTGCCCTAAATGTGTCCTGCCACCATCTCAGGCAGTTTAACATTTGGTCACTAAGCTTTCAGGGCGCATGCTTCCAGACTGGCAAGGCACTCCAGAAAATGAGTTGACACTTTTTCTAACATGCTCACTCTGCCATGGCTAATATTATGTCATCACCCACACACTTAGGCTCTGGCGTTTATTTGTTCACCTGGATCCTGCCAGTCATTTGAGCAATTAGCATTTTCCTTTGTGTATGCCTATTTCCCTAGGCATGTCTCAGCTTTTCTGCTTCACAAGTACCATTCTGTGGTTTCTACCGCTCCATGCATCTTTTCATCTGTTATTTAAAGTTTCTCCTCCAAATTTATGTAGATCTGAAAGACTGAATCATGTGCCACCACAAATTTACTATTAGAAAGTTAAAGTCTCAGTTCACTCATCAGACACTAATTTGGAGTGGGTTAGGATAGAGGAAATTATTTATTTTTTTCAGTTTGTTATATTTACAAAAGAACCATACAAATAACACACATTATATAGGTTTGTGTCTGAGCTTTGAATGATTTAGAAATCCTACAATTTGTTCAGTTTGTCTACTGAAATGAATTGCAGTAATAACAATCCATTTTAATCAGTCATATGGTCTTAAACTTCTCATTAATATAGTTAAGAACTTCCTTTAGGTAGGTTCAGACCCTATATATTTAGAATCCTTCCTTCCTTCACACTCTTGACAAGTTACCCATGATACCTTTACTGGACAAAGATTTAGAATTGTTTTGCTTTAAAATAGAACACTTTTTACATCATTCTCCAGATTCAAATTGTCCATCATTGTATCCATTTACTCAGCTAATACTGATTAAATGCCTATCATGCAAGTTTCTGTGCTAAGAGCTCAGAATATAAACATAAATCAGAAATTTTATGCTCAAGAGACTTAGATTATTAAGGAAAATAATGAGTATGAATAATCATAATGCAAGATAAGAAAAGCACAATAAAAGAAATACAGATAATTATGCTAGGGCAGTTGAGAAAAATACTTTTAGATAGAGGAAGTTCAGAGAAAGCTTCTTGAAGTCATTTTTAAGATAAAAGAATGAGTTCACAAATATATACATGTGATGTGTATGTATTACCACATTGCACATTAAAAATTTGTCTGTCTCTCTCTGTCTCTCCACAGCAAGTTCCTTAAGGGCAAGGGGCACTGTTTATCTACATCATGGATTTGTTGTAATACCTAGACAGCACCTGAGCTGTGCTCAGTAAATGTTTATTGAATGCATAACTTTATTAATAATTAATTTGGTCATGGGGAAAATTCCAGGCAGAGGCCACAGATAGCAGTTGATTACAGACAGATTCTTTCGATTCCATTATTTGGCAAATACAGAATCTTTCAGCTATGAAAAATAAAGCAATATGTTTCTTCTTACATTTTAAAGTTTATTTTTATTTGAAACAATCTTCCTTGTCTTCTCCCCACGTCCTGTTCCATGAATTTGCTGGGTGTGCTTGCATATGCTGAGAGTTACAGGGCTCAGGGTAGAAATTTCCTTTTCTCACCCCAGTTCCTTAGCACCTTCCTGGCTGAGTGGGGGCTTCATTCATGGCCTCTCAAAAATGTGGGAATGTTCACCAAGGCTACACTGAGGATTAACCAAACTCAGGCAAATGTTTGGAGAGATTTAGATGAAGGTCCCCTTGGACCCACAAGGTATTAATTCAGTGGAACGTTTAGAAAATCATGCAGCTTGGCTCAGTTCTTCAAACTTGTGAGGCTCTGTTTTAGAGTTATTGCTATGTTCCCATTTCTAACAGATTATAGGCCATTACCATTCACAGCATGGGAAAAGACTTGGGGGAAAGAGAAAGAGAAAACAAAGCCTGAAGCCTACATCACTTCATTAGCTCTGTGTGTGTGTGTGTGTGTGTGTGTGTGTGTGTGTGTTGTGGGGGTGGGTGATTGCGAAGAGTGTGGTAAATAACTAGAAGAAAAGTGAGATCCAAAGAGGTTCATGGTAGATAAAAGGGAGACTCTTCTCCCATTTTACAGACAACCTAGGACTGAATCTCTCTTTCCCATTTCCTTTACTCTCAGTATTGTTTATGTAAGTTAAATGATAGAGAACACCCTTTAAAAAATTCTTAGTAAATTCATTTAATTATGTTTGAGAGGTGATTAACATTCAGGCAAACATTGTGATCTCAAAGTCATTTTAATTAAAGATCTTCACTATTTGAATCACGGGGAGTGATTGGGAATGGCATTTTCTTGACAACTCTTAACAAAGGCCTATAACATCCCTTTACATACAATAAACATACAACTCAGTATGTTCATACTTATGAACTATTGGATACTAACACCCTAGAAGGGTCATAAGTATCATGTTTTAATACACATTTCACAGATAAAGAAACAGACTCTAGCTGAATCCTTTGATTTCCACTAACTGCTAATTAGCCACTTTCCAAATGTTATTTCATTTAATCCTTACACTAACCCTAGAAGAGAAGTGCTAACATCCCTCGTTATAGATTACTTCTTCAAATTAGAGAAATCAGGTACTTTCCAAAGTATCACAGAATTTGTAAAATGGTGACTCTACTTAGTTAGAATGGCCATTAGAAGATCAATGCTATTCTTTAATCACATTCACGTATTCATTCAACAACATATGCATCGAGTGCCTGCTATGCATCAAGTACTGTTCTAGGTACTCTAGATATATCAATACATTGTGGTGTTTACATGTTCAAAATGGAGACAAATGAATTATTTCACTATTCCACGTGTATATGTGTGGACACATACCTACTGATGCTGTATTGCTATGAACCGCCAGTTTCACCAGGACTTAATTTCACAAGTGGAAACAGCTTATACATTTCAAGTACATCAAGCACTGCTTAAAGGACTGTGATAGTCACTGCCAAGATTTTTCCTGCACTGTTTGGTCAGAATCCAATGACTACATCTTGTAAGAACCACCCCCAGGGCCTTAACAGCTAAATGTAATTTCTTAACCCACAATCTTAGTCTCAGAACCCACTGTTAGACAGGATAAATCAGTGGTAAAGCTAAGGGTATTCATATTAAACTGTGTCTATTTATGTTTTGTTGATGTTCTGAAGAGTTTGATGATCCTGATCTTGAACTTCATAAAATAAAATGTTGATATTTTTTGTAAGACTGTCTGGTATTATTAGAAATTATTAGTTTACAAGGTTGTATGCAATTCGGCCATCAACTGTCTCTTAGGGAATTTGGAGAACACTACGCTACCATTCAAATATTTTCTTTCCCTCTCTATACCCCTACTTTTAATGTTAATTGATTTGCTCCATGAAATGCCCTGTCAAGTGGCCAGATGTTGTAAGAGAATCTTGATAGTATGGGAATTCAGCAGGAGACTCCAGCAGCATAAAGCAGTCCTCAAGTTTCTCCAGCTCTTAATTTAGCAAAAACGAGGGCTCCCACTTTAAGTGGGATTATAAGAAATCTCTTGGATTTCACTAGCATTGTCTAAGAAAAAGAAAAATTGCCCACTACTCCTACTACTAAACATACAAAACAGGATTTTGTTAACACAGAATAAGGCATAAACTACTGTGGACTGCTAGGCAGGACATCTAGGTTCATTCTTAACTCTGTTATCATCTAGCTGTGTGACTCTGGACAAATCAAATGCTCTCTGGTCTCACGATCTCATTTTTCAAAATAGATGTTGAACATGGTAAGTGTGCTTCCATTAGGTATGAACAAAGTATTGTGGGAATTTAGGGGAGCAAGTAGCATTCCCAGTGGAAGTCACCGATTACACAGAGGTGGTGATATTTGGTCCAGTCTTTGAAGGAGTTTTTCATGCTGAAAAAGAAGGGGACAGGAATGAGGGGAAAGGATGGGACAAGGGTCATTGTGAATTTATAGCAGTCTTTGTAATCACAGTCAACAGCCATTTGCAGAGATTATCATAAAAGGGGGCGAGGTGTGATGGCATATTTATAGATTAGGGAAAGGCAGTGAATAATTGCAAAAATAATTCATAGGCAAGGCTGTAAAATGAATTCTGCTCAAATTGTGCAGGATCTTATGTGGCTCACTTAGTTTAGATTTTATCCAGAAGGTAGCAAGTGGCCAATGACAATTTTTGTTTATTCTTGTTTTACAGGAAGACAGTATTTTTAGCATAGGATGAAGGATGGGAAGGTAAATAATGCTTAGGACATCAGTTAGGAAGACAGCTATACATCAGGCAAGACACAAGGGTATAGATTTAAAACCTGACAGATGTTGAAGATGTTCTTAGAGAAAATTAACAAGATATTGTGACTTGGGGGAAAAAGAGAAACTTAAAAAATCAGCAGGGACATGGAGCTTCTAATATGAAAGGCTATACATAGCGACATTTTGGTTAACAAGAGAATATTTATACCACAGTGGTTCCATAAACATTATAGTGGTGCTGAAAGATTCCTATAGCCTAGTGATGGTTGTAACACAATGTGTTACCTTTTCTCTGTTTAGATATATTTAGATACACAAATACCACTGTATTACCATTGCCCACAGTATTCAGTATAGTAAGCTCCATATCCCTGCTGATTTTTTAAGTTTCTCTTTTCCCCCCAAGTCACAATATCTTGTTAATTTTCTCTAAGAACATCTTCAACATCTGTCAGGTTTTAAATCTATACCCTTATGTCTTGCCTGATGTATAGCTGTCTTCCTAACTGATGTCCTAAGCATTAGGACAGCATAGTAATATGCTATCCAGGTGTGTAATCTAAAAGGAAGAGACTGAACCATATAGCCTAGGTGTGTAGCAGGCTCCACCATCTAGCTTTGTGTAAGTACACTCTGTGATATTCATACAACAATGCAATCACCTAATGAGGGATTTCTCAGAACAATTCCCCATTGTTAAGTGATGCAGGATTGTATAGTGATCCTATAGAGACAGATTACCAAACTTGAGCACATGTCAGAATCACCAGAAGGCTTGCTAATGGAGTTTACTGGGTCTTGTCCTCCAAAGATTCAATTTAATAGGTCTACTTGGGGTCCAAGAGCTTGCATTTCAACAACTTCTCAGGAGATACTGCTGTTACTCTGGGGAGCACCCTTTGAGAACCACTGATGTAGGATTTAAGGGAATAGAGAGTTCATTTAAAAGGGAAACAAGCGAGTTAATTTCTAGGTATGCATTGTTTGAGCAACCTATGAAGCATGTTATACACACAAATATATGGGCATATATATATACATATATGTGTGTGTATATATATATATATACATATATATATTTGTGTGTATATATACATATATATGTGTGTGTGTGTGTATATTATTATCCCTCACCCCATTAGCTATAAAATCCAAGACAGCAATGGTGTATTTGGCTCACATCTATATCCCCAGTGCCTAGCACAATGCCTAGAACATATCTGTTGCTCAGTAAAAATCTGCTAAATGAAAATTGTTGAATTAATCCAGGTTGAGATGACCAGGAGGTAATTGTAAATACAGATTATGAATTTCGGAGGCAAGTGGCACCTGTTCATATGAATTGGGATATACAGACTGAAGAAGGATGGTCGTCAAAATTGTCATACTGCCCAAAGCAATTTATAGATTCAGCGCTATTCCTATTCAACTACTGAGATTCTTCACAGAACTGGAAAAAAAAATATTTTTTAATTCATATGGAACCACAAAAAAGCCTGACTAGCCAAGGCAATCCTAAACAAAGAGGACAAAGCTGGAGGCATCATGCTACCCAACTTCAAAATATACTACAGGGCTGCCGTAACCAAAAACGGATGGTGCTGGTACAAAAACAGATACATAGACCAATGAAACAGAAGAGAAAACCCAGAAATAAGACCATATACCTACAACTATCTGATCTTTGATAAACCTGACAAAAACAAGCAATAGGGAAAGGATTTCCTATTCAAAAAATGGTGCTGGGAAAACTGGTTAGCCATATACAGAAGACTGAAACTGGACCCCTTCTTTACACAATATACGAAAATTAACTCAGGATGGATTAAAGACTTAAACGGAAAACCCAAAATATAGAAACCCTGTAAGAAGACCTAGGCATTCACAACATAGGAACAGGCAAATATTTCATGACGAAGACACCAAAAGCAATTGCAACAAAAGCAAAAGTTGACAAATGGGATCAATTAAACTAAAGAGATTCTGCGCAGCAAAAGAAACTAGCAACAGAGCAAACAGACAACCTACAGAATTGGAGTAAAATTTTGCAAACTATGTGCCTGACAAAAGTCTAATATCCAATATCTATAAGGACCAAATTTATAAGTAAAAAAAACCCCATTAAAAAGTGGGCAAAGGACAGAAACTCTTTTCAAAAGACCACATACATGTGGCCAAAAATCACATTGAAAAAAAGCTCAACAGCACTGATCATTAGAGAAGTGCCAATCAAAATCACAGTGAAATACCATCTCACACAATTCATAATGGCTATTGTTAAAAAGTCAAAAAAAAATAACTGATGCTGGTAAGGCTGTAGAGAAAAAGAACACTTATGCACTGTTATTAGTAGTGTAAATTATTTCAACCATTGTGAAAGAATGGTATGGTGATTCCTCAAAGACAAAAAGACAGAAATACCATTCAATCCAGGAATCGTGCTTACTGGGATATACCCAAAGAAATATAAATCATTTTATTATAAAGACACATACACATGTGTGTTCACTGTAGCACTATTCACAATAGCAAAGACACAGAATCAACGTAAATGCCCATCGATGACAGACTAGATAAAGAAATTTTGTACATATACACCATAGAATACTATGCAGCCATAAAAAAGAATGAGATCATGTCATTTGCAAGGACGTGGATGGAGCTGGAGGCTATTATCCTTAGCAAACTGAGGCAGGAACAGAAAACCAAATACCACCTTTTTTTAAAAAATAAGTGAGAGCTAAATGATGAGAACACATGGACACAAAGGGGAACAACATACACTGGGGTCTATCAAAGGGTGAAGGGTGGGATGAGGGAGAGGATCAGGAAAAGTAAATAACGGGTACTAGGTTTGCTACCTGGGTGATGAAATCACATGTATGACAAACCCCCACGGCACAAGTTAACCTAAGTAACAAACCTGCACATGTACCCTTGAGCTTAAAAGTTAAAAAAAAAGAAAGCAGATAAATCTTTTAGAGCTGATATTTTTCAAATCCTTAAGAAGTCCAGCAGAATTTTGTATAAGAAATTCCACTGAACTCATAAATTTTATAGGTAAGTGCCAATAAATGGCTGAAGATGCAATCCATGTTTCGAGTCTCTCTCAGTCTGAGCAATAATTATACAACCTGCAAAGCTAAAAACCATGTGTTCCTACAAGTGTGGAAACGAACATTGAAGGAGGAACCTCTGCACTTGGAGGGAAGCTGGACTAGGTAATTTCTCAGTTCCTATCTAATTCTAATACAGTGTGTATTATGATTCTATGGCTAAAGTGAGGAATGTGGAGCAACAGCAAACTCACATGAACTTGAAGGGAGGGTTACAGTAGTTGAACGGGGGCAGTAGAGCCAACCAAAATTTATTCCAAAATGGGAAAGCAAGCATAATAAAAATGTAAGAAATAATGAAGATACCATAGGGAAAAGAAACATGTGAGTCAGGACACCAGTGAAATGTAGCCATGACCCCACCCCCGACCTACTGCAAAGAGTGGATGGACCATTTCAACTCCTAGCCAAGACCATGCCACACAGAACATCGCAAATCAATAAACCAGGAAGCTACTCTTCTATCATCTCTTCTTCCTTGTTAATTAGAAGTGAATAGATTCTTATGACAGAATAAAGCTTTTGCTTATCTGAATACCATAGAACATCCTTGTGCTGAAAGATCACAGCTCTAGCATCAGAAACATCAAGAGAAGACACATATTCTAACTCTGGCACTTACTCTCATAATGGATTATTTTTAGAAGGAAAGTACATAAATCAGGTGATATTATACAGACAAGAGAATTATTTTTATCAGTAAAGGAAACGTGTGGCCCAATAGTGATATACCGTGGTCCTCTCAAGTTAGAATATGCTTTTTCCTCTGCTACTGGTTTAGAAATGCTTTAGAAATACACAAAGGATTTTAGGAAAAATAGGAGTGCAGTGCCTCAGGGAGTACCGCTAGTTTAAATAACACATGAAAAGTATTTATGAGCCCTTTTTTATGAGGTGGTCAAAGAAAAGACCATCCAGCATGTAACATAAGACTGGCTGAAGAAGAAAGCATTTCCAAACCACATTGGAGAGTTAAGCATGAATGGAATTTTATTTCAGTCTCTATTGCTTATTTAAATTAATGGTGTTTTCAGATGGGGCATAAATGATAATACAGATCAAGGTGGGGCTTGCCAGGAAGAAAATATACTAGTCTATTATTCAAAGAATGTTACTAGATAATGCTGAAATAATTTGAAATATATGGGTTTAGCAAAAAGGGGATTTATGGAAGAGATATGTGGCTGTAACGTGCCCAAGTCCATTTTGCATTCTGTGGGTTGAGTATTTTGCTAGTCAGGGCTTTGGAACTACTCCATGTTCAGCAAATGTCTATGTCCTACGAGGTCAGAGCACTGCACACACAGAACCACCACGTGTTGTTTAGCTCCCGGTCCAGTCGGCTACAGAACGGGCTGTTCTGTATTTATTCCATCGTTCCAACTTACCCCTCTAAAGAGTGCATGCCTTTTGCTTTATTTCTCCTAAGTGGTAATGGGTCTGAGCTAATCTACTCATCATCTACTTTCTGGGCCTCTTTGTGACAAAGAGCATGCCCTGGTGTGTGGCAGCTGGCAAAGGTTATGGGTTGTAGAAGCAGCCAGGGAACAGAATAAAGATAACTGGCCCCTAGAGGCATTAAACTGAGATCCTAGGCCTCATTAATTCTCTGTCTTATAATGAGCATCTGCCCTGTGAGTTGTATCAGTAACAAATTGTAATGGTAAAGTGCTCCCTCAGGCCACCAGTTGATTGAGTTCCATAGCTGTGTCAAGAGTATTGATGTGTTCAACCTTAAATGAATGCCTAATGCTTCTGGTCATTCACTCTTTTATTCCACAAACATTGATTAAGCACTGAGTACATTCTAGACACTGTACTAGGCTACAGCCAAACTTATGTGATTTTCCAACAAACTTTTTGGACACCACAAACATAACACAGTGTACTAAATCCAAAGTTAGCATTTCTGGATCAGAAAATAAAGCCCCATTTAACATAGCATCAGCATTCCTCCTCAAAAAGCCCGTGTTTCAAGTTCAGAAACATGAAGCCAAATTACATATTTTAGAAATCTCACACTTAATAGAGACATCATAGAATTCCACTTAGAAAAAGAAATGCTATATTAGACAGTATGTGCCATTTGTGTGTCCACAAAATAGCTTCAAAATAGAAGAAAGGGAAATTTAGGTGATAGGAAATTTCGTTTTCAATACGTTTAGTAAAACTAGTCAATCATTTCTCATTTCCTTTTTACAGAACTAAACTGATTTTATGATAAATTTTAGGCATTGACTTCTTTTTCCCCTTGATCATTTTTCTTATCCCCAAACTTTGGTTTGTGGTGGTTTGGTTATGGAATGACTGATGTATATCATGGACCCTGACTTCTGTCCATTTATAAGGGACACCATCAGCTGGTACACAAGGCAGCTTCGCACATATATAACCCCCATATCCTCCTCCTCTGTGCCCATTCTCCACTTCCCTGATCTTTCCTTCCAGCCTCCTTGCCAGATGGAATAGTAGTTTATCAGCAGGAGGGAACCCCATCCTGTGACTGCCTTTATGCAAGACCACTGTATATAGAACAAAAAATTGTCTACTCTTCAGCAGTTGTCAAGCCCAGCCCATAGTAAATGAGCCCTTCTCATATTGTGGTGGGAATAACTCTCCAAGAGGTTGAGGGGAAGTTTAATTTGCTTTTAGTAAGAGGTAATCTGAAATTCCTCACTTTTCACTATGGTGAAATAATTTTCAAAATATATCCTGCCATACCAAATACAGATCAAATGAAAGCAGGACACTGCCTCATTTATTTGTTGCGGTCTTTACTGAGCCTGGTGGAGGCTGAAGTCTCAGTCTTTCATGCAGCAGCTCACTCCAAAGTTTACCAGCACAATGCCGTGTGATGGAAAGGGTTTTTAATCTGAGTGTGGATTTCCAGCCATACTTGAAAAGCAAAAATTTACTATTGCCAATCTATCTTGCAGTTTGGCAAACAAAAAACTTAACTTCTACAAGACCATATTTGTTTGATTTTTCCTTGCAAATACACAGTGCAATACTTCAAGTCTGCCTAATTAATTGGAAGTTGCTCTATTGGACTTTATGCTCAAATTTTTTTTCTTTCCCAGAAGCAGGCATACTTTTTTTTTTTTGCGGCGGAGTTTCACTCTTGTTTCCCAGGCTGGAGTGCAATGGTGCGATCTCGGCTCACCGCAACCTCCGCCTCCTGGGTTCAGGCAATTCTCCTGCCTCAGCCTCCTGAGTAGCCTGGATTACAGGTACGAGCCACCATGCCCAGCTAATTTTTTGTATTTTTTAGTAGAGACGGGGTTTCACCATGTTGACCAGGATGGTCTTGATCTCTTGATCTCATGATCCACCCGCCTCGGCCTCCCAAAGTGCTGGGATGAAAAACTGTTAGTGAGTGAATCCAAATGCAACCCCAGTTTCGCCAAGAATGTCCTAGATTATCTAGTGATGACCTTTTTTGAACTGTACCAGCAGCTTAAAAGTTGTGAATATGAGCTCCTACCAGTGTTTTCCCAAGAAGCTACTTCAGTGCATTTCATAGGTGACGGAACATTGTTCATGAGGTAAACCTTCCAGCAGTATCAATTAGTGATCATTTTAACTATGAAGAACACAGACTATTGATCTTGGCTCCCTTGACAACTAAGTCTAAAGCAATATTTTTTTGATATATAGTTTTCCGATTATGGATACCTTGTAACCAAGAGCAGAATTCCAGTTAAAACTCTCGACCACCGAAATGCCCTAATTCACTTGTTGTACTACAGAAAGCCTATTCTGTGTCAGGACTGTGCAAGGTACTGAGATACTTGGATATACCAGATGGCAGGGTTGCTGCAGTACCTAGGGACCTCTGAAAATAGAACAACCTGACTTTTATAAACAAGGATTAATCAAGATTCTTCTCTGCCTGGGCCATCATGTCTGGTAGTTCTATGAAATGCTGCAATAGCCTATGGACTTATCTGTAAAAATTTGGAAAGAGAGCCACTGAGTCCCTGATTCATTCATTTACTTAAAATATTTATTGAGTAGCAACTTTGGACAAGGCACTGTTCTAGGTCCCAGGGCCATTCCTCTTGCAGAAGCTGCACACCATATTCTTAAATTTAAAAGCATTTTATGAAGATGATTTTCTACAGACTCAACAGAAGTTGAAAAGACCTTGAATTGTCTGAAGCTATAAACTGTTATTTGTACTGATTCTGTTAGTGATATCTATTGGCACACACAGTATAAGGAAAAATCATTTAGGAAGCTGTCCCTCTGCTTTCTGAGAAATATGGATGTATAGTTCCATTGACTAAGGCTTGGTTATGTGCCAGTGGAAATATCCAATTTAAAGACTGAAGCCAGTCATGCAGCGCCACCAGAGGCCTTCATCATGGACAAGGCCATCTCCCTGCAAAGCCTCCAAGCACTCCAGCTACCCCTGCTCCCAAACACACACGTGTCTCCCCCAGCACTGAAACATGGGATAGGACGCTGTGACAAAGGCAGGAGGGCATTTAGTATACGGATTACATTTGCAAATATACCAACAGGGAGCTTGAGGCTGATGGACAGTAATTTTTATTACATTCATTATCATTAAGGCAAAATAAAAAGTAATGTGAGAAACCCTGATTTATAAAAGGACTTTGCGATCACAGCAGTCTGTGTTCTCATTTGGACTACTCTGCCTGCCACATGAGCATTCTGAGCAACCTCTTTCATCTCTGAGTCTCCTTTTTCCTGTCTGTGACATGAAGACTATGATACCTATGCCTTCAGAATTTTCTGAGTAAGACAGGACAGATGAAGTGCCTATCTTGGTGCCTAATACAAAGTAAGGGCTCAAATGTGCTACAAATATAGCCCTTTCACACTCTCTGCCTTTATGGATGACTGAGAAGTAACCCAGCATATCCACATCAAAGTTCTGTAGCGTACAATAATGTGAAGGTCTCAATATACTCATTGAGCCTATGCAATCATTATACTAACTAATAACCACGTTCTGTGTGAAAGGTACTGTCTCGAGGAGGACACCTGATATCAAGATTTGTGTTATCACGTAGTCGTTTAATCCCAGATCTGTACTATTTTTAGGTAAAGCTTTGAGTCAATTGTTTACCAAGGATATTTGAAGAAAAAGAAACATTTTCTTCTGTACTTCCTATGTATGTCCAATTTGTTTTGTTGCTGGTTTTGTGTTTTTTTTTTTTTTTTTTTTTTTGTTTTTTTTTTTTTTTTTTTTTTTTTTTTTTTTTTTTTTTTTTTTTTTTTTTTTTTTTTGAGTGTCTCACTCTGTAGCCAGTTTGGAGTGCAGTGGCACGATCTAGGCTCACTGCAAACTCTGCCTCCCAAGTTCAAAGGTCAAGTGATTCTCCTGCCTCAGCCTCCCAAATATCTGGGATTACAGGTGTGTGCCACCACACCTGGCTAATTTTTGTATTTTTAGTAGAGACAGGGTTTAGCCATGTTGGCCAGGATGATCTCGATCTCCTGACCTCATGGTCCGCCCACCTTGACATCCCAAAGTGCTGGGATTACAGGCGTGAGCTACCATGCCCGGCCTGTCCTATTTGGTTTTTAGAGGCAGGATTCCAATCTCACAGTCAGAAACTGTGGTGTTCAGGGTGGCAGTTATAATACCGTGACTATATTTCTCAAACCATAAATTGACATGTGGTCTGACAAGCATAAAGTGTACTTCTGGAGACAGTGGGATAGAATATTTGAAATCAGAACTGGAAAATTTGGGACATATGAAGGCTATAAATAGTGGGCAGAGACTGAGCTGATTCCAGCAGAGACCTGATTCCTACTGAGAACCACATAATTAGCCAGCCCCCATTTGTTACACATATAAATATTGGTACATAGACAGGCAATTTAAACTAGCATGGTAAACAAGCCATGCCTGTGCCAGAGGACTGCCTGGCACACACATCCCTGTTCCCAGAGCTCTGCAAAGCCCTGTGCAGGATGAAGCTGCCCTTGAGGAATTGAAAATACAGCTGGACACAAAGCAAGTGCACTGACAGTGAGAGCTAAACACACCCACCCATGGCAGCGTGTTCACTGACATGAAATGGTTGATCTTCATTGGTGCTTCCTCCTACAGGAGGGTGATTTTACACAGGAGATTTTAAGATGTCCATGCATCTTCCCAGTGGCAGAAACTACCTTCTGCTCAGATCCAACAGGAAGTCATTCTCCTACCTTGGCTGAAAGAACAATACTGGGAATTAGAACAAGACAGAAGAGCGCTGGAGCCACGAGTAATCGCAGGCAGCAGGCACTTCACAGAGCATCTTTCAGGGGGTTATCCTCCTTTGTTACTTTCACATTATTATGAAGAATGATGGATAGCATCTCTCTACAAAATATTATAAGAACTCTGATGCAATACTTTGTTCCAACACAGAATGACAATGAACAGTAAGTGTGTGGGGCACAAACTTATAAAAATAATGATAAAAACAATCCCCACGGTGAACCTTAGTAATAGCTGGTACCTATTAGACACTCTAAGAGCCTTGAATATGTCCTCTCTTCATCTCAACAATTCCTATTGTCATCTCATCATTTACGGGGAAGGACATTGAGGCTGAGAGACATTAAGAGACGCTTGCTCAAGTTCACACAACTTCCATTAAACTGTACAGCCCCAAATTGAATCTAAGTCTTCCAACTCCATGACTCTAAACATAACACCCAGGACAAGAGGGAAAATTTTGGAAAAAGACTCATCCATTTTCAAAGAAGGACCAGGGCAGAGACTATTCTCTCAGCCTTACGGCTCCTCCCCACACAAGCATCAGAATCACTATGGAAAATCTTGGAAATATTGTTGCTTGGGGCCCAACCTGCAATTTCTGATTCAGAGGCCCAAGCATGGGCCTGGGTCTCTGTATTTTGAAGAAGCTCCTCAGCTTATGCTGGTGATTTTCCTACAAACCTCCTATTAAAAACTTTGACAAACCCACCTCTATCTGGCTGAGTTTCCACTTATTTCTTAGTTAGAAGGGATTAGAAGTCAGCATCTAGTGTTACTATTTAGTTATTTGTTGGTTGCCAAGTTTAAGTCCACCTCTGATGAATGTGCAGGAATGGCCAAATAGCTCCAATTCCTTGGTAGTGGTTCAGACATTCTCCAAAAAATTTTGAGTTTTTCATAAAATTCCAAGTTGACACCTAGAGATTTTATATTCGGTTGATGTCTACTCTAGGTGACACATTCTTGACTACTGTAATAAGCTAACATCAGAATAAGCCCAAACCAGGCTAAAGAGCACTCTCACAGAATGCACTCAGGTTGGCCAAGTTTGTGAAAAACTGGGAGCAAGAAACAGCAGCCAGTGGTGTAGGTGTAGTTATGTAAACGCTATGCAAACACAACTCAGGTGGCTTTTGCTAAATGAAATATGTAAATTTAAACATATGGCATACATACTTTCACTAACAGAAAATTCCAAGAATACTGATCTCTACAAATTACACAAAGCAGAAATGCATATAGAATAAAGAAAATAAGTTCATTTCCAAAACCTTCATTTGAAATTTTTTGGTCTTCTACCATAAAGATGGGTGTGAAAGAAAAACATTGGACCAAAATATCCAACTCCATATTTCTGTGAAGCTCAAGCCTCAGAAGTTATGTATTGTTTAATGTCTGTAATGCCATTCCTACTGGAAAATGGAGTTAAACATGGTACACTGGGCTCTTGGCTCAATGCTGGAAAAGAGAATGGTGCCAAGGACAGCTTATATTCCTGACCTGTCTTTGCTGCTCAGTGGCTTAGGTAAAAGGTTTGACCTCAATGCCCCCATTTCTCAGTCTGAAAATCTGAGGAAGGAGGAGGAGGGATTTTGGTAGATGAGAAGCACCACATTTGTACTATACTTATGCTCTAATTGCAAACTACCCACAGCTATGTATATTCTGTTTTATGTACTTTATAAGAGTCAGATGTGGAATTCCCTGTGGTGGTGGTTGTTTTAACTCTCTAGAAACTTGAAGGCAAGTAAGAACTAAAAAGAACTAAAGAAATAGGCCTTAGAAATGAAACATTTTGAATATTTTCCTTCTTAATTTGTTTTGTAAAGGAGTACAGACTCTCATCAATGGGGTGCTTTCAAGTGAATCATAATCACATGCATGTGCAGAACCATCAGTGAAGTCTAGATGTGCAATTAAATGCTTAATTTTGCTTAAAGAGCCCTGCATTCTTTACTGCCTGACTACACCCTCGGGAAAACACACAGTAGCTTTCTCTCTTGAGTACTGGTTCTTTATAGTGTTTATATGCCATGAAAGTACAACTATGTGCCCAATTAGGGGTGCAATTGCTGGGCTGAAGCATGAAACTCAGCTTTATCCCCTGCCTTGCTGGCTAACTCGCCAGATCCTAGTTACCAACCCAAAGGGGCATATTAGTCAGCTTCCTCTGTCATCCTGGGGCTCAGTGGGAAGCATTAGATTCTTTTATTCTTTGCCAGTCTTTGAGGTGGTATGAGGGAGGAAAAAGTCAAACTAATGGTTTTATAGAGGAGTTTTATTTATTCCTCAACTAAATGATTAAAAGCTATCCTCAGATATTGCCCGGCTGATGTGGAGAGAGGTAAATATGGTAGGGAATCAGGAAAAAAAAAAAAAGGAACTCTTAATTCTGTCTCTTACTGCAAATCCTGATCAAGCCCATTTTCAGCCTGGTGAAGATAGATTGTGGATTACCATGATAGACCCACTGCTCGGGATCTATGGTGTATGTTCTCAAAAGGTCATACAGTAAGAATTTAGAATATTCTCCATTTAGAAATCATAGATGAATCCCTTTCATCAAAGATTTTACATTGGCCATCCATTTCCTTAAGAAACTGCCAAATCGGGCCATGGCCAGTGGTGGAATGGGCTCAATGAGAAAGATCAGAAGCAGGGGTTAGACACCCCACTCCACAGGGCAACAAAGAAGAGCAGGGCCCAATGGTGAATAAGAGGGAGAAGTCTAGACATGGAGGTGGGTATGTACAGAGTTTCTGAGGAGCAGGCAGGCAAAATAAGGAAAATAAGAGGATAACTGGTGCCAAGTAACATATAATCAGCCATGGGAGTTAGGTATAGAACTTTAACCTCCAGGGAGCCATTGGGAAATGGCAAATTTGATTCCTTGTATTTCTTCTTTGGATCCTCATATCCTTTGATTCCTTGTATTCACCTCTTCCTCTGGGATCTCCTCTTGGCCATGAGAAACAAGACAAAAACACAGATTTTGGGATCTTTTACTTAAACTTTTACTGAACTCCTACTCTATGTCAGGTGTTGATTATAACAGTAGGTGTTGATAATACAACAGTAAACCAGTTGATGAAAGTAATGGTCAGGAGGAGATCTGATGAGATGCTTGGACTCAGGGCATCTTTTCATTCTACAGACTCGGGGCATCTTTTAGCAGATTCCAAAGTCTAGGATGATGTGTAAGTGATTTCAGCTGGAAGAATCCACGTTCTGTTATAACAGAGCTCCAGCAGGCAAGCCTGGATCCTGACTTATTGGTGTATGTTTATTTCTCTTCCCTCTTGTTTGTCCAGGCTGCTGCATTTCTACATTCCCAGTCTTAGTTTAAAAAAAAAAAAAAGCCTTAACATGTCTTGCCTCATTCCTAGTTGGCTTCAGAACAAAAATTTCAGCTGTTGATATTTCATGCCTCACCATAAAACAGGGCTTGACCTCTCACTGGCAAGTTGTTCTCCGTTGTGTGGTGAGCACATAGCTCTTTGGGCTTGTTCTTCATATTCTATCCTTGCTCTTGCTATAACAGCTCTGTGTGACCCTGTCATGATTAAATCTTTAGCCAAACATTTGAAGTGGTGAAATGTCAGCCCCAGACCACTCAAAAAGAAATGCAGTTGTTATGCCTCAACATAAAAGATAAAGATTTATGAAGTAAATAAAAATAGTTATTTGGAATTTATTCTTCTCATCAAAAATATGTCACATTGGTATACAGTGTTAATAATATGGCAAGGATCAAAGATCACTGTCTTTCGATACTTCGAATTGTGAATGACAAATAAATATGATTCCTATTGACACAGAGAGAGGGAAAGGACCAGCTAGCTAGCTAGTGGCTTGTTTTAATGGCAATCAGTGGAGTGAGGGGCAAACGCTTTTTTTTTCTGAAGGGATCTATTCAGTTATAATTATTGGTCATTAGTGGATCTAACATTCGTATAATTTTGTTTCCCAACTAAAATATTGAGTCATGATAGTTATGTGGCTTCTATTAAACTGGAGAGCTGGAGAAATCCCACAGAGCTGAAGCTTAACTTGTGTAATAGAAAATCTGTCCCCCAAAGGCCACAAGGTAGAATGCTAAAGTGGAGGGATTTGGTGCCTAGGAAGTCAGAATCATCTAGACCTCAGTTCTGTCTTTAACCTTCACCCCGCTTTAAATAACCAATGGGTTTTAAAGGACTGAAAAAGATGTGGGGTACCCTGATATACTATGACAAACAGGCAGCCAACAGCCATAACGCTGCCCCTAGCATGTCAAAGCCTTGACGCCAGGCACCTCCCTCCTGGTTCTCATTCTCTCTCCTTTATATAGCTCAGTGGTTTCTTACTGATCTCTCACTCTTAGTATTTCCTCTTCCTCATAGATGCATATGTCAGAGTCATCTTCTAAAAGCCAGCTTCTGTTCATGCCACCCACTTGCCCAATGGCCTCAAGGGCTCCTCTTTAATAATAGTAATTGTAGTGTCCATCACTTGTTTCAATGCTATGCCTTAATTATTGTCATTCTCACAATGACCCTATAAGTCAGGAGGTATTTCTTCAATCCAATCGATAAACAGGCATAAACAAATCCTCACCGAAATAAGCAATGAGAAAACCAAAGATCAGAGAGTTTGAGCAACCTTCCTAAAATAAGCTGTCCTCTTAGCCTTTACACATGGATCTATCCAGTCTGAAAGCTATGGGTCTCTCTAGTCCTCCAGATTATCCCACTGGGAAAAAAAAATACAGACTATTTCTTTGGCATACAAGGCCTTCCAGAATTTAGATCTCATAGATCTTTTCATTTGGATCACCCCCACCCATATTCTTTGCTTTGGTCAGAAAAAAATTACATGAAGTGGCCAACAAATGTCCAGCCCATCCTGGGTCTGTACCTTTTATTCTGGTCTTACCTCCTAAAATGCTTCTCCTCATCTAAATTCCACCCAGCAGTCTGAGTCGTGAAATGCTAAGGCTAAAAATCTACGCTTGCCACCAGGCCTTCCTCAGAAGCACACTGCATCACGAACACACCAACTAACAGTGACTTCTCCCTCCTCTGGCCTCCCAAATACCCCTGTGACAGTCCCTCATGGTGTGTGTCTGTGACATGTATGAGCATGATCACAAGCTTTGAAGTCAGAGTTCAATTCTTTGTTTTTCTACTTACAACTTAAACCCCAGGACTTCGTCCCTACATCACTGTCCTCTATCATCATAGGAATTCAATTATATAACAAATGGAAAGTGCTCAGCACAACCTGCCAAGGAGAAAATTTTCAAATATCTATTATTATCTTTAAAATGATTTGTATCCATGAATTATTTCTTCTTCTAATCATAAGGTTGTTGAAGAGGAGAACTACCTTATTCAGTCTTTTAGTCACGTTGTGCTTAGTCCTGCATGGTAAGGTTTGATGAATGAAAAATAGACATGATGGTGCTCCCAATCTAATCTCAGAACATTTGGACTGCAAAGGGATACCAAAATTCCATGTAATTATGTAATAAAATTACGGCAAGTAAATAATGAGGCATCAAGGGTTTAATATGTTCTAGGTTATTGTTGTGTCTACTTAACTCAGATGAATAGGGTCCAGGGTCTTTGAAGTCACAGCCACAGTTAAAGGAGAGAAAAATGCTCAAAATGCACCTCCCACTCTCTGTACATGGACGAAGAAGAGCTTACCATGCTTGAGAAGAATGGCAGTAGCAGAAGTGTCATAGGAGGAGAAGGAATAGCAGTTGATATTTACTGAGTATTTAAATAGGTACCTGACCATAGCTTAAACACGTGTGTTAACTCATTGAATTCTCACAACAGCCATTTGAGATACCCACTATTCTCCCATTTTTAGATGAAGAAACTAAGGCAGAGAAAAGCTAAATAACTTCTAAGAGCTCACAGGAAGTGGTAAAACAGGGATTTGAACCAGAGCCCATGCATTCAATAGCTATCCTCTACATAACGCAGGAGCAGTACGGACGTTGTACTGTTCCCTCCCACAGGACCAATCCAGCCAGACCTCAGCAGAAAGAGCTGTACCTGATCACCATTCACCATGTTTACTGGCTACTTCCTCTAGTAGACCCAAAGGACATAGAACCTATGCTTTTACTCTGGGAGGGATAGAAAGAATATTGACATGAGAGAGTAATATCTAATTTTAAAAGCCCATACTTAACATGGTTGCAAAGCCAGTTTTAAGCACATGAAGATGTCTGGGTACAAAATGACCAACACTGGTGGAGCTACAGGTAAGGATTTGGCACCGTGAGCTTTCTGAAGAGCTTATGGTGTGAGGGAAGCAGGTACAAGCTGACACTAAAGGATAAAGAGAAAGCAGGCTTGCTCTGGATTAGTTCCTTCAGGAAAACAAATAGAAGCAATTTGATGACAATGTCTTTAAAAGTTACCGTTGCTTTAGACATCCACAACTTGGACAATGAGACCATTTATGTTGCAAAATTAATATTAAAATTGCTGCCTAAACTAGTTAAACATAATGAGAGTGCCTTCAAACTGAAATCATGAGAAAAAAAAACAGATCCACATAAAAGAAGCCCAGAATGGCTGAGATTATTCATTAGTATTGCTTTTACATAAATCACCCAATTCTTGAAGAGCCAGAGGCTACCACATTCTGAAGCATGAGGCTAATCAATTCAGGAAGAAGGAATTTTGCAAATCTTCCTTGCCACATCCTAGGCCATGGCAAATCCTTGCTATTTCAACTAAATATATAATAAGTTGGCATTCTGCCCAAAGGATGGTCTGTGTGCCAGAGTGGATTTTATATGGTTTGGCTCTGTGTCCCCAACCAAATCTCATCTTGTAGTTCCCATAATTCCTATGTGTTATGGGAGGGACAAATATCTCAGTGGGAGATATTTGAATCATGGGGGCAGGTCTTTCTCGTGCTGTTCTCATGACAGTGAATGGGTCTCAGGAAATCTGATGGTTTTAAAAACAAGAGTCTCCCTGCACAAGACCTTTTTGGCTGCCACCATCCATGTATGATGTGACTTGCTCCTCCTTGCCTTCCTCCATGATTGTGAGCCTTCTCCAGAAACATGAGCTGTGAGTTCTCCATTAAACCTCTTTTCTCTGTATTGCCCAGTCCCAGGTATGTCTTTATCAGCAGCATGAAAATGGACTAACACAGGGTTCATGGGATGAGTTCTTGGCTACCATTTCAAGCATGCAGAAAGAAGGCATTGGGCTGACAATTTCAGTCACTAATTTAGATCAACTCCTTGACAAGCTTTCTTTCATCCTTTGGCTTTAGAACACACATTCCAAACACGGTGATAAAGAAGGAAAAAACTGCTTTGGACAATGAGAAAAATTTATTCTTTTTAAGTAGAAAGCACAGATAGACCAG
This sequence comes from Cebus imitator, assembly GCF_001604975.1. Taxonomy (NCBI): domain Eukaryota; kingdom Metazoa; phylum Chordata; class Mammalia; order Primates; family Cebidae; genus Cebus; species Cebus imitator. The sequence goes on from NW_016107324.1 coordinate 2,525,015, forward strand.
GAGTGTTGGCTCACACCTGTAATCCCAGCACTTTGGGAGGCCGAGACAGGTGGACACTTGAGATCAGGAGTCAGGGCCTATCATTAGCCTGGCGAACATGGTGAAACCCTGTCTACTAAAAGTACCAAAATTAGCCAGGCATGATGGCAGGTGCCAGTGATTGCAGCTACTCAAGAGGCTGAGGCAGGGGAATTGCTTGAAACCGGGGCGGGGGGGGGGGGGGTTGTGTGGGGGGGGGGTGGAGATTGTAGTGAGCTGAGATCATGCCACTCCACTCCAACCCAGGTTACGGTGCAAAACTCTGTCTTGAAAAAATAATTAAAGCACAGATATACACACAGCACATAGATACAGAGCATATCTGTAGTATTAAAAGTCCATAGTTGGCAGAATCATTAGGAGAAAACATATCTACAAAAGCTCCTTAGCAGTAGCAAAAGTGAAAAAAAAAAGGTTGAGAAGCCCTAAAACTGACCTATGAAACAGAGAGATGATCATTTTGAGTAGCAGGCTTATTGAGAAGTAAGAAACATTTCATAGTCCTTAAAGACACAATTAAGTAAGGAAGATTTTGTGTATTGTTTTCCCAGTCACAATCAATAGGAGAGTTCATCTGGTCTCATGGGGTTTTGATCCCATTTTATTATTTGCTTTAAATGTTGTAGTTTGAAGAACCGCAAAAATAGAGTAGGAAAGGCTGAGGATTTAGAGTAAGACAAATCTGTGTTTAAATCTTGGGTTCTGGCACCAGTTCTGAATCCTTGAATGAGATTCTTATTCTCCATAATATATGAATATACATAGATGGCAAATAAGCATATAAGATGCTCCATATCACATGTCATAAGGGAAACACAAATTAAAACAATGAAAGATACTACACACCTATTAGAATGGCCCAAATCTAGAAACATCTATTAGAATAGTCAAAGTCTGGAACATTGAATACCAAATGTTGGTGGGAATGCAGAGCAACATGAACTCTCATTCATTGCTGGTTGGAATGCAAAATGGCACAGCCACTTTGGAAGACAGTTTGGCAGTTTCTTACAAAACTAAACATACTCATACCCTAGACCCAGCAATCATGCTGCTTGGTGTTTACCCAAAGGAGTTGACAACTGATGTTCACACAAAAATCTGCCCACAGATGTTTATATCAGCTTTTATTCATAATTGCCCAAACTTGGAAGCAAGTAAGATGTCCTTCAGTAGGTGAATGGATAAACAAACTATAGTACCTCTAGACAATGGCCTATTATTCAGCACTCAAAAGAAATAATGCATCAAGCCATGAAAAAATATGGAGGAATCTTATATGTTACTAAGTGATATTACTTAAAGGCTATACACGGTATTAATCCAACTATATGACATTCTGGGCAAGGCAAAGTTATAGATACAGAATTTTGTGTCTTGCCTCTTCAACCCTCCTCCTTTCCCCATTACCTGGTACTGGAGGGTTGAAAAGGCAGGACACAGAGGATTTTTAGGGCAGTGAAACTACTCTGTAAGATACTGTAAGAATGGATACATGTCATTATACATTTGTCCAACTTCATAAAATGCACATCACCAAGAGTGAATCCTGATATAAACTAGGGGCTTTAGGTGATTATGGCTATCAATGTAGGTTCAATTGTAATAAATGTACCCCTCCAGTGGGAGATGTTGATATCATTAATTAGGGAGACTATGCATGCAGGGGAAATATCTGCACCTTCCTCTTAATTTAGGTTTCTTATTTGCTGTGAACCTAAAACTGCTCTAAAATAACGGTCTTTTTTTTTTTTTCAAAGGAAGCATGTAGACATTTAAAAGTACATGATTTATTACAAAGTATAAAAAGTCCAAAAGATAATCCTTAGATTTCTTAGATCCCTATGAACTGACTTTGTTCAGGGTGTTTTTTTATGAGACAACGTACTTTTGCCTATTCCAAAGGTGATCATTGTTTAGCTCTTACATGTTAAAAAAAATTAAATATTTTTCATAATTATTTCTCACATTTTATTATGACCCCTAGGATATTCTCTAACAGGAAAATTGTGCCAAATAAAATAATTGACCTATGTGGCCATAGATCCAGAAATAAAAATATTTATGTAAACATTGTGTGGAAAATAGAATAACAATTTCCCTGTTGTGTTGGTTGATTGGCCCAAAGAGACATCATTAATCACTTTGTTCATGGTTTTAGAGACTTCTGGTATGTGCGACAGCCTCAAAACAAAATTAGCTGCCATATATTTTTTCATTCAGTCACAATACAAAAACATTTATGCACTTGCATCTCCAAATTACCAATAGCTTGTACATTTCCCGAGGACACGAATTGCATCCCCTCCAGTTTCTGGACTCGCATCCAGTGATATTGTGATAATGATACTGATACTGATGATGGGGGTGGGGGCGGGGTTAAAACTCCCATTCCTGCTCTTGAGTGTTAAAAAATAACTATTGATTAGATAGCAACAAATAGCAAGTGAAAACTTATAAAAACCAAAAGATTGATGGTCATTTTGCACTTTAAAATGTGTCTCTTAGCCATGCACAGTGGCTTACACCTATAACCCCAGCAATCTGGGAGGCTGAGGCGAGAAGATAGCTTAAGCCCAGGAGTTTGAGACCAGCCTGGGCAACATAGGGAGGCCTCATCTCTACAGTCAAAAAGATTAATCAATAAATAAAATATATCTCTTAAAGATTTAAAATTCCTTTAGGGCTTAGAGTAAGGAAGATACTCTGGTGAAATTGGAGATAGGAGAATTGACTGTTTGAGGCACATAGTGTTACTTAAAATTTCCTCAAATAACTGCATATTTGTAGCCTCCTATGGGGAGGATGGTGCTGAGTACCTTGGAAATTTCCCTCTCAACTGGAAATACCTCTAATCCAAACAGGATCCCACAGAGAGATGCCTATTTCCAGATGCCTCAGCCAGAACCAGACCTTCTTCCAGAGACTGACCAGCACCCCTGTGATCCTGGTCCTGGTTCCTAGGGAAGCTGACAACCAGATAGAGCCAGAAATGCCATAGCCTTCAGCCAGTCAGCAGCTCCAGGAGATATGTAAGTCTACCTGGCTCATCTTTTTGTAAGATCTGGGGATAGTGCTTGTCTGGAGTTTCTTCATGGTCTCCACCAAGTACTTCATAAACCACCTGGACCAGTAGCAAAATGTATTGTGAATTATGCCTAGCTTAGCACGTATGCCCAAAGCCTTGTCTATTTCCTTGATTCCCTGCCTGGGGTAAGCATTCCTTGTCCCATCTCTAAACATGTCCTGACCCTGTGTGTTACACACTGTTCTTTTCTTGCCTCAACTGCTTCCTTCTCAAGAAAATGCCCTACTTCCTGTGAACTCTAAGACCCAGTGGTCATCCTAGTGTTGTGAGCACTCACAGCCATCCTGGTGAAAGGGCAGCTGGAAGTCTGTGCTTCGGTGCCATCTCCATCATCACCTTGTCCAGAGCTATCCTACAGGATGACTGTATGGCCTCCACAGTGTGAGTGGCTAGCAGCCGGCAGAGATCATCACATTCCTGGCCATGATCAGGTTTGTGTGGTTCTTTTCTCCTGAACACCTGCTGGTATCAGGCTGGAATTTTACTGCTACGAAGAGCAGGTAAGGGTCAAGAGAACAGATAGTAAAGATGGGCCTTATTTGTCCAGGAGACTCAGGTGTTCACAGAAAGGAGCAGGAGATTTTAGCTCCACCCAGCAGCCTTTCTTCAAGAGCTCATGATGATGGCTAATTCAGCCAAGGTTCTCCAAAGACACAGAATCAATTGGAGATTTTATATGTACAAAACATATTAAGGAACTGGCTGCTATGATTGTCGGGGCTAGCAAATCCAGAATTTGTAGGTCAGTCCAGCAGACAAGAAAGTCAGGGAGGACTTTCATATTATCGTCTTGAGGCAGAATTCCTTCTTCTCTGGGAAACCTGAGTTTTAGCCCTTAAGGCCTTCAACTGATTGGACAAGACCCACCCCCTCAAGCAAAAGTAATCTTTACTTAAAACAAGTGATCATAGATATTTATGTTAATCACATCTATAAGATATTCTCACAACACCTAGACTAGTGTTTGCCCAGACGACTGGTCGCCATAGCCAAGCTAAGTTGATACATGCAATTAAACAATCACTAGCCATCCTCAGGAACATCACTATCCTCTCTGTATGTCAGCTTTGTCCTTGCTCTTAACATTAACGCCTTCCAGGCTGGAACCACTGAGATTAACTCTAGCATGTAGACACCAGTGCCTGAGTAATTACTTTGTTCCTGTGCTCTGTTTCTTTTAAATGTTAACTTCTTTGACTTTTTGGTCCTGTCTGAGCCTCACAGTCACAGGTTCAAGGCCAGGGAAAGTCAGACATTGGCTGCCAGATCTGTGGCCAGGACTACTGTGCAAGGCAATGCCATTTGTATCACCTGGTGATCTTTCAGCTCCATTTCTATCGCCTGGTGATCTTTCAGCTCCATTTCTATCGCTTGGTGATCAGACAACTCCTGGTGTCTCTTCCTCACCAGTTCCTCTGTCTCTAATGACTACCTCCCCAGCCTCTGCACATCCTTCAAGCCTAAGAAAGTAATTACTGCTGAGGTGGAGTGTGGAGGTGAGATTCTGGACTCCTTCCTTGTTTTGGACCTGGCACTAGAGGCTGTGGTTTCCTTTCTGTTCTGGACAATCCTGTGGTCCCAGGACAGACAGAAGACCCCCAACAGCTTTCATGCTGGATGTTCCTCTGCCTTTAGGGTGGCCCATAAGCTAGGCAATCCCAGTGACTTCTGCTTTCACTGCCTTCCTGGAGTCTGACAGCCTGCCTTGGGAAAAGGGTCCTCTGTGGGCAAACAGGAAGAAAATGGGAACCCAAGAACCAGAGTCCAGGGGCCCTGAGGTGGCCCAGAGTCTGTGTGGCTGCCCCAAGGCTGTCCTTGGCCCTGGCTGTCTCAGCTCCGTCTAAACAGGACAGTAGCAGCTTCCAAGCTGAGGGTCTGTGCATCCACTGGTCTGTGTGTATGAGGGAGGACTCTGAAGCAGGGAGAAGTACAGATACCTTTCACTTTCTGCTTACTCCCACCCTTCTCCTCCTGCCATCCTCACCCCCTGCCCATCCCCAAGACTGCACAGCTTTCTCCATAACATGTGTTGTGTACAATTTCAAGTATGTCCCATTTTACGTACTCCACACACACACAAATCTTTGTGCAGGAGGGACCAGAACAAGTCTACCTTTGGAACAGCAGAGGAGAGACACACAAAACAACTGGAAATGGTTGCTTATGGGAGAAGCAGGATGATAGGAGAGACAATGTTCCCCCGTCTTCAGTTTTTACCAAAGCTCCCCCATGGTCTTGAAAAACAGGGCGATGTCCTACATCTGGATTATTCCTTAGTACTGTCTGGCTGCTGCCAGCCATCATCAAATAGCATGTTGAAGAAATCATGTTGTCCCACTTGGACAAATGAGGACAAGCTCAAAGGTCAGCTGTGCCCTGCAACTTATAAAAAAGATGATGAAGTGAAGATTACAGAAAAGCTAAAACTCAGGGTTGTGCCTGAAACATTAGAGGGATTCTCAACAGCAGAGGTGGGCCCTGCTGCCTGCACACACAGCCTTGAACTCGCCTGCTGTTACGGGCGGAGTTGTGCTTCCATCAAAACTCGCATGTTGAAGCTCTAACCCCAATTACCTAAAAGTGTGACTGTATTTGGGGATGGGAGCCTTTAAAAAGGCGATGAAGTTAAAATGAGGCCATTAAAGTGTTCCTTAATGCAATCTGACTGGCATCTTTCTCAGAGCAAATTTGGACACATGAGCACCAGGGATGCATGCACACAGAGGAAACGGCATGTGAGGGCACAGGGAGGAGGTGGTCATCTGCCAGCCAAGAAGAGAGGCCATAGAAGAAGCCAAGCCTGCCAACACCTCGGTCTTGGACTTCCAGCCTCCAGAACCACAAGGAAATAAATTTACATTTTTTAACCCATACAATTTGTGGTATTTTGTTATGGCACCCTTAGCAAACTAATACACCTTCCGTGGCATATATGGTACACATGCTATGCAGTAATTTAGTACTGCCACTCATTCATAGCTAACTCTCCTCTTCTAGACATAAGAGGACAATTCCCTCCAATCTAATAATAAAAAAAAAAAAAACAAGACAGCGTCTCACTCTGTCACTGAGGTTGGGATGCAGGGGTACAATCTCCAGTTCACTGCAGCCTTGGCTTCCTGGGCTCAAGCAATCTTCCCACCTCAGCCTTCCAAATATTTGGAGAATACAGGTGCAAGCCACCACATTCAGCTAATATTCTTTGTCTTTGTAGAGTGGGGCCTCACTACATTGTCCAGGTTTGTCTCAAACTACTAGGCTCAAGTGATCCTCCTGTCTCAGCTTCCCAAAGTGTTGGCATTACAGGTCTAAGCCACCACACCCAGCCCTAACCAATCTGTTTTTAAGTGAAAGTTACATAACATATTTCTGGGCCAAAGCATTAAGGTGCTGAGTGAAGACATTCCATAGCTCTCTTTCCATGTCTTAGTAATAAATAAGTCTCATGCTGAATTATAATCCCTAGGAAGGATCTAGTGGAAGGTGACTGGATAATGGGGGTGGACATGCCCCTTGCTGTTCTTGTGATAGTGAGTTTTCATGAGAACTGGTTGTTTGAAAGTGTATAGCACCTTCCCCTTCTCTTTCTCTGGCCATCTGTGTCTGCTTCCTCTTCATCTTCTACCATGATTATAAGTTTACTGCAGCCACCCAGCCATGCTTCCTGTACAGCCTGTGAAACTGTGAGTCAATTAAACTTCTTTTCTTTATAAAGTACTCAGTCTCAGTAGTTCTTTATAGCAACGCGAGAATGGACTAGTAGACTTGGTGATCAGGGAAGGACACATTGAGATGGAAATGCCAGAAGTGCCAAAAGACAGAAGTAATCCACACTTATAAACTACTACCACCCTGGAGAATCAGACTGGATCTACAGAAATAAGCTTTTGTTCTGTTAAGCCATTAAGGTTTATTTATTTTACATCAGATGTCATTTTGATGTTATTTGTTACACAAGTTAGCTTATCTTCACATGCACCCACCCTACACATGTTTATAAGAAAGCCTCCTGGGCCGGGTGTAGTGGCTCCCGCCTGTAATCCTAGCACTTTGGGAGGCCGAGACAGGTGGATCACTTGAGGTCAGGAGTTCAAGATCAAGATCAACCCAGCCAACATGGTGAAACCCTATCTCTATTAAAGATACAAAAAATTAGCGGGGTGTGGTGGCAGATGCCTGTAATCCCAGCTACTTGGGAGGCTGAAGCAGGAGAATCACTTGAACCCAGGAAGTGGAGGTTGCAGTGAGCTGAGATCATGCCATTACACTCCAGCCTGGGCATCAAGGCAAGACTCCATATCAAAAAAAAAAAAAAAAAAGCCTCCTGGAAGGCCTGGGATGCTTCCTTGTTGCCCACCTATGAAAGGAGAATTATCCCCTTCAATGAAGCCACTGAAAATTAAAACATATTGGCCATGTAATGAAAATTCCATTCAGGGCCTTAACCAGCCAGAGATGAAGAATAAGAATCTGTTGATAGTTCTCTATATTTGTCCAATGAGGTACAGCTATAAAAAAATCTTGTGGACATGAACAGTCAGTGGCAGAAAAGTGCGTGCTTTGGCATAAGGCAGGATAGGTCAATGGGTCCTAACACAGCATTAAGGAAATGTCCTTCAAGACCTTCTCTGGTTTCATTCTCACCAGGAAGGCCGTTTGATCCTGAGAGGCAGAATTCCTGGATAGTCAACAAGAATATCTGTTCCCACAAAAACATATGCAGTCATAGGAAACTAGTGTGTAGATTTCCCTGTACAGGTCAATTAAATGTGTATTTAACTAGTAGAATTCTGACAAATACCCCAAGACTTCATTGTCCCCAAATGTACTGATTATTCAAGTTCTAAACCTCCACAAGAAAATGTACCTAGTATGAGCCACCAGTATTACCCAATTTTACTACACAAAGTATGGGGAAGGAGATTCCCTAAACTCATTACTGGAATTCATTACACTTATCCTCTTTTCATGAATAATCATGTGTTGCTTAACAACAAGCATACATTCTGAGACATGCGTCATTAGGCAATTTCGTCGGTATGAAAACACTGTAGAGTGTACTTACACAAACCTAGGTGGCACAGCCTCCTACACCGCACATCTAAGCTAGTCGGTATATCCTATTGCTTCCAGGCTCTAAACCTGCATAGCATGTTACTGTACTGAACACAGTCAGCAACTGTAACACAATAATATTTGTATACCTAAACTTGTCTAAACATAGAAAAGGTACAGTAAAAAAGGAGAAAAGATTTAAAACGTTACAACTGTATAGGCTACTCACTACAAATAGAGCTTGCAGGACTGGCAGTTGCTCAGGGTAAGTCAATGAACTGTAGACTTCATAAACACAACATACTTCAGGTATATGACATTTATTAATTTTCTATAATAATAAATTAAACAGCTTACCGCAACTTTCTCACTTTATAAACTTTAACATTTTTAGAACTTTGATATTTTTATAATAATATGTAGGTTAAACTACACATTTTACAGCTGTACAAAAATTATTTTCTTTCTTTATATCCTTCTGTAAGCTCTCTTCTATTAAATAATTTGGTGGGTTTTTTTTGTTTTCTTGTTTTTCTTAAATTTTTTTTTTCCCAAAAAACGAAGACACAGACACATTAACCCAGGCCTACACAAGGCCAGGATCATCAATATCACGGTATTCCACTTTCGCATCTTGTCCCGCTGGAAGGTTAACAGAGGCAATAATACACATGGAGCCATCATCTCCTATGACAATGCCTTCTGGATACCTCCTGAAGGACCTGCCCGAGGCTGTTCCACAGTTAAATTTATTTTATATGTATATGTATGTACATATACATGTACATGCATGTGTTTACATATATGTAAAATAGTTATATACATATGTGTGTATATATATATATATATAGGAGCATACTCAAATATTTATAAAAAGTCAATACATAAGCCATGATAGTCATGTATTATGATCACGTTTTTGTGCTGTATATAATTGTACGTGCAATACTTTCATATGACTAGCACTACAGGTTTTTTTACAGCAGCATTACCACCAACACATGAGTTATGTGTCATGCCACTATGTTATGAAGGCTACAACGCCATTAGGTGATAGGAATTTTTCAGCTCCGTCATTATCTTACAGGACTGCTAACATCTATGTGGTCCTTTGTTTACTAAAATGTCATTATGTGGCACGTCACTGTACTTAATTTCATTTGTTTATTCATTGCTTACTCCCCTTTCTACTCGTAATTTGTCTCATCCAGACTTAGGTTAACTTCCCTAGAAAAATATAAAGCTGTCTAGGTCATCCTGAGCCATTCACCCGACTGGTCAGTCTGGAATTTACCTTTTAATCTTAGCACTTGGTTCTGTCTTAGCTGGTAACCATGCAAAGCTATGTGCAAGGTGAGTCCTGCAAAAAGGCACTTGGGCCAAGCGATCCAGAGAGGAGTCTGAAATCCAGCCAGCCAGTGCTCTATTTGCTAAGGCATGTGACCAGTCATGGGCTTTATCAGCTTCCAGCCAGTGCCCTTTTTCTAACTGGTCTTCACAGAGCAGGTAACTTTCTCTAATTAATACAAAGTTCCCGGTGAGCTGGCAGTGGCTGTACACTGCTTCCCACCTCCCTTTCCACCTACTCTAAAGCGGACAGCCCCTGCTTTAAAGGTCAGCTGCATCTCCACTGACTAAGGCATCATTTCTGTGAGTGGGTTTTCCCTGGAATCTAATGGCAGACACAGTATCCACATCATTGCTTAATTCTGTGGTTCTAAGCAGTACCACCCAAAGGAGCAATTTGAAAATTGGTGGTGGTGGCTTTTGGGTTCTCACGGTAATTAGGAGCAGTACCAGCTTCAGTGAGCAGACGTCAGTCCTCCTGCAGTGTCTAGAGTAGTCCAGCACAGTGGATAACCATGCTTCATCCTGCACAACTTTCAAATGTCCTGTCCATTTTCACAGAGATGAGAAACTAATTCATACAGTATTTACCAAACATCTGCTGTGCGCTAAGCACTGTTTCAGGTGGTATGGGTGAACAGCATGCTTTGCTCTCTGAGACTCACAAAAACATTTTAATTTTCCAAGCCTGGAACTTAACTCAATTTTACACTGAGCAGAAAGTTATTTTGCATTGTTTTAAAATACGATAGTATGTTTTTCTGAAATGCAACCACCATGCAAATAAAGGAAAGATTGTAATTTCTGTTCTGAAGTCCACCAAGAATTGCTCACTGTATCAGAAAATCACATCATTAGTTGCATCCCTCCTCATGAAAGCCATATCATGAGGATAACACATCTATTCAGTCCATGTTTGTAGCTGCAGCACTGAAAGACTGGACCAGTTCAAACATTTGACTAGAACCAGTTCAAACATTTGACTCTTAAATTAAGATCTTTTACATAGCCACGTTCAGACATCTAAATTCAGTAACAGATCTTGTTTCATTGTAAACGGCTTTCCCTTAGAGCTTCAGTGAATCTTACCTCAAGATGGCAAATGTGACATCATGTACCTTTCTTACACGGGGTGAGGGTGGTGACTGTATCTGATAAGTTGAAATCAACTCCCTGAACATTTGAATACCCAGCCTCGGCCGGGCACAGTGGCTCATGCCTGTCATCCCAGCACTTTGGGAGGCAGAGGTGGGTGGATCACTTGAGGTCAAGAGTTTCAACCATCCTGGCCAACATGAAGAAACCCAACACTATTAAAAATACAAAAAAAAATTATCTGAGCGTGATGGTGCACACCTGTATTCCCAGCTACTCAGGAGGCTGAAGCAGAAGAATCATTTGAACCCAGGAGGTGGAGGTTGCAGTGAGCCAAGATTGCCCCACTGTACTCCAGCCTGGGTGACAGAGCAAGACTCCCTCTCAAAAAACAAGGAAAAGGATAAAAGAGGAAATGTGTATATGCTCATTTTTAAATAAACCTTTTTTTTTAGTTTTATTTTGTTTATATTTATTTTTCAGAGATGGGATCTCACTATGTTGCTCAGGGTGGTCTCAAACTCCTTGGTTCAAGCGATTCTCCCACCTTGGCCCCCTAAAGTGCTGGGATTACAGGCATGAGCCACTGTGCCCGGCCCTGTCTTTCTCTTTCATGCTGCTCTTTTGATAGCCTATTAAATACTGTGATATAAAATTCAGAATAAATTTCATGCTAGATAAGTGTGTAAGCAAAAGCAGCAAATAAAAATATTTAATATATACATTGATTAAGAAAACAAGGAAGAAATACTTATAACCACTATCAGCAATAATGTTCTCAACTCTGAGAATAGCAAGGCCCACCTTACAATGTTGCTAGAGGAATTAAGTGATGTGATATATTACAAGCACTATATCCTAAATATCAGCAGCAGCAGTATTAGTATTATTCTAGACAGGCACTCGTAATGGTATTAAGATGAGGATTGTGACTCAGAAGACGGCAACAGTGAGTCTGGGATGTAGGCGTTAAAAGGAAATTTTTAAAAAATGGTTGTCTCTGGAAAAAAAAGAAATAAAACCATGGTGAAACATACCAGATCCATAAATGGAAAGATCGAATACTGAAAAGATCCAAATGATTTCTATAGTGTGTATAAGAGAGAGAAAGACCCTTTTAGGGAGTAAAGCTGTCTTTTGATAAGCTGTTTTAGGATTCCTAATAAAGAGACCAGAAAACATGAAGAATCTTGGGGCACATGGAACTCTGTGGAGCAAAACAGGCAAGGAGTTGTTCTTAGGGACATGAACAGCTGAGAGTTTTAAAAATTGTACTTCCCAGAACTCATCCAAGTAGTCCCTAAAACAGGGTTTTATAATATGAAAATTATATCTCAGTAAGGTTGATTTTTTAAAAATCAATCTCAGTGCAATCTCGGCTCATTGCAACCTCTGCATCCTGGTTCAAGCAATTCTTCTACCTCAGCCTCCCAAGTAGTTGGGATTATAGGCACAAGCCACCATGCCCAGCTAATTGTGTGTGTGTGTGTGTGTGTGTGTGTGTGTGTGTGTGTGTGTGTGTGTGTGTGTTTTGTTTGTTTATTTTTATTTTAGTAGAGACAGGGTTTCACCATGTTGGTCAGTCTGGTCTTGAACTCTTGACCTCCTGATCTGCCTGCCCCAGCCTCCCAAAGTGCTGGGATTATAGGTGTGAGCCACCATGCCCAGCCTGATTTAATTTTTATAAAACATAATATGCTTAGAAAAACCTGGAACAAAATATCAAAATATTAGACATGGTTATTTTTCAATAGGATTACGTGTTACTTATTTCAGTCTTGTACTTTCTAGTTCTTATAAGTGGACTGCTTTTTAATAATTGGAAAAAGTAAAATCTTCCTGAAAGAAAGCCATTTTCCAATAAGCTCATGCTCAGTTCAGAACAGTGCTAACTACTTAAAACCTACTGATTTCATATTCTTCTTATCCATTCATGTCAAATTATCCAGCTGTTGTTTAGATTGCTCCAGTTTTCTTCCGAACCTCTGTTCAGCTTTGAATTTAAACACACATAAAGCAGGCAAATGTGTCAACAGCAAAAATAGCATTTGCTGGTCTTGAGGTAGAAAGGGCAACAAACGGAAAGAGTCAAGACTCAGGTTTCCCGACTGCTCTGCTAAAGAATTCACCGTGTGGCCTTTGGTGAGGCACTTCCCCTCCAGGCTGCAGCTTCTCCAGCTATAAAATGAGGGCTGTGAACCAGATCATCTCTAAGGGCCCATCTAGGACTGACATCCCACCATTTTATGTGCCCCTTTGGGGAGGAAGAGCAAGAAAAGCAGAGATACATTGCTGAGTCATCTCATCATGCACCGTGATAGAAATCACACCTCAGACAACTCCCTTCTCTCTATCGCTCTACTGCATTGTCTCACCCTCTCAGCCTTCATTCTCTTGGCGATCATCTAGCAGTAAAACTTAGTTTTTACTCCCAACACTACAGCTATGCTGGCTGTTACTCCAGATAGTTCAATCCTTATTGGTATCTGATTTTGCTCTGGCTCTTAATGGGGGTCTAAATATTTCCCTTTCTCAACTCCAACTTATTCCAGCAAACCTTCTACCCATTCTTTTGTTGAGAGCTCAGCCAATCCCTCCCCACGGGCCTCCTTGCTATTAATAAATGTGCATGGAACAGCATCCATGCTGATCCTACTTCAGCTCTTATAAATCTTAATGCTCTGAAATCTTAATGTAATCATACTCATTTTAAGAACTACAGCCATTTGTCCTTGGCTCAATTTTCCCAGAAATGACTGGCACAGGAAGCTTTTTTGTAAGGGCAGTTGGCTGAAGGCTCACTTGGCGGGTCTTGGGGAATCATTTCAGTTACAGTTTTGTCTGCCAAGTCTGTATTCCCTGCTGACCCAGTTTGGATTTCAAATTTCCATCAAGACCACCTGCCTGGTGTTAATTAGTTATGGTTTCTTGTTTTATATGCAAACTGGATTTAACGTCCATGAACTGGCACAAGCATCTTGGGCTGCTCCCCTAGTTCTACTGTACAAGCAGCATTCTTAGCCGACCCAGCCATTCCTACTCAAATAATGTGCCGTAGCCAGGATGGCAGAGTGTGTGGCAAAAATCTGAAGATGAGGATTACAAAATCTAAGTAACTCTCAATTTGCATTTTTCTTCTTTTGGTTTTTCAAAATTCTTGAATTCATAATTTACGACAACTCTTTCTTATCTCCCACCCTACACATGTGTGGTGACATAGTATGAGAACCTTAGAGAGTCACACAAACCTGTTGCTTTAAGTTACTCTAGATATCTCTACAGTTTTCAACCATTTGTAATGGGTTTATTCTATAATACAAAAACTATATCTCAGTAAGGTTTGATTTTTTTAATCTTGTATATATTACGTATACCAATTGCTGGTTATTAAGTCAAATCAATGGTTTTCTATTACTTTCCCAGGAAATGGGATAGGAAATATTTTCAGACTTACTAGCTTTCCTGTAGTGTAGGAAAATCAAAGGCAAAAGTTATTTTCCTCCACTGGTGTGAGCATGCTTTCAAAAGACACATTCTGACCAGATAACTTTCAAATATTTATTCTAAATTTTTATTTAACCTGTGGTACAAATATAAACATAAGCTCATTAAAATGGTGAACACAACAGCCTATAAGTAAAAGATCTGACACTGACACATAGAGGAAGTGAATCAAAAACTTTGAAAAGTATAAGAATCACTTTTTTTTGGGGGGGGGGTCAGAAAATGAAAATTGAAGGCCAGCTGTGGTGGCTCATGTCTGTAATTCCAGCACTTTGGGAAGCTGAGGTGGCAGGATCACTTGAGCCCAGGAGTTCGAGATGAGCCTGGTCAACAAGCTGGTGAAACCCTGTCTCTACTAAAAAATACAAAAATTATCTGGGTGTAGTGATGCATGCTTATAATCCCAGCTACTTAGGAAGTGAAATGGTTTGACTGTGCCCCCACTCAAATCTCATCTTTAATTCCCACATGTTGTGGGAGGGACTTGGTGGGAGGTAATTGAATCATGGGGGCAGGTTTTTCCCATGCTAGTCTCATAATAGTGAACAAATCTCACAAGATCTGATAGTCTTAAAAAGGAGAGTTTCCCCGGCACAAGCTCTCTTCTCGTCTGCTGCCACATGAGATGTGCTTTTCACCTTTTTCCATGACTGTGCGCCCTCCCCAGCACATGGAACTAAGTCCATTAAACCTCTTTTTTTTTTTTTTTTTTTTTTTTTTTTTTTTTTTTTTTTTTTTTTTTTTTTTTTTTGGTAAATTGCCTGGTCTCAGGTATGTTTTTATAAGCAGTGTGAAAACGGACTAATACAGGACGCTAAGGCATGAGAATCACTTGAACCAAAAAGGTGGAGGTTGCAGTAAGACAAGATGGCACCACTGCACTCTAGTCTGGGTTATTAGGTCACTACAGTGAAGCCCTCAAGAGTGAGATTAGTGACCTTATAAAAGAGATGCAGAGAGATCCCCACCCCTTCCATCATGTGAGGTTACAGAGAAAAGACAGTCATCAAGGAAGCAGGCCCTCACCAGACACTGAAGACTTTGCTGGTGCCTTGATCTTGGACTTTCCAGAACAATGAGA
Organism: Cebus imitator; assembly: GCF_001604975.1. NCBI lineage: Eukaryota > Metazoa > Chordata > Mammalia > Primates > Cebidae > Cebus > Cebus imitator. The sequence goes on from NW_016107324.1 coordinate 2,540,224, forward strand.
AATAAATTTCTGTTGTTTGCAAGCCACCCAGTTTATGGTATTTTGTCATAGCAGCCCAAATAGACTAAGATATTGTGATTTTAAATCCAGTAATTTTCACATAATTTTTGAACAACATAAATGGAGGTAGAAAAAATTAACTTACATTGTTCTTATTTTTGTATTTACTTGAATTGCCAGCCATATGCTTCATCACATTTAGAAATGTCCATTTAGAGAAGTGACAAGAAAAGTCATCTTCATAGAAATGTTGCTTTTTTTTCATGTGTGCTAGACTATCCGATTTTATGTTCCACAGTCAATGACTAAATCCAGCGCTAAAGTGGCTGGAAAGAGAGGGTATGGAATTACTTTTCTGTCATAATTTAATGGACAATTTTCTTGGTGCTAAGTATTAAATGGTTTTAGGAAATGATGAATAGCACCAGGCTCAAGAATTGGAAGGCTTCCATTTCTCCAATTGCTCTTTTTTGGATCCACAAATAACCAGGGATTAGCTGGCAACAGGAAAAGCCATTGGCCAAGGCAACCTCATCTTCCCATTTGGGGAGAACTCAGACACATATCCACAGGATGCCCCTAGATGAGGAAGTAAAGTGGCTGTGAATGCAGGTAAGATCATTCTGCTGGACCTGAGCCCACTGGAAAAAAGCTAGTTTGATGCTAGATCATAAACATAAATATGTTATCTAAAGGCAAATGCTCTTTTGTCTTGAACATAAATGAATTATGAAATGCAGTTTCCTGAGCAACCTTTTGGGGATAAAAATATTAACTTGCCCTAAATAATATAGTCCACATGTGTTTTCATATATCATGCATGCCAATTCATAATGTGCTTTACACATTATGCATATTAATTATACATACTTCTAGAGGTAATGATAGATTTTGCTAAACAATTACTTACACTATGTTGTAACCAATAGCACTGGTTAGATGTAGCTATAAAAATTCCAAGCACAGAAGCTGTTTTTAACTTATCAGAATCTGTATTCATCGTTTTAATGAGATTTTTTTAAAGCAATTGTGGTGTGATTATAGAGGAAAAGAACTATTCAGTTCAAATTATAGCATTAAATACCTTCATTTAATCAATATTCTCTTCAAGGACAGATATATTTTCTGACTTTCATGGGAAGCAATTGAACATTATTCTGTTGCCATATGCCAGGTACAATTGTCTGACACATCCATTTCTTTGCTACTCCTGCTGCTCTGAGCTAAATTCTTTTACCTTTTGAGGACTGACCAAATTTTTCTTTTTAAAATGTTCCTTGCCTTTGTAAAAATCATCTTGCTGATAATTTCCCTCTTAAATCACTTATATCTACTAATTTCAAAGACTTAATAAATTTACAATTTTTCCTCCTTCAAATCAAAGGCCAATCTGTCATTTACATAACAAAAGTGTTACATTTATGTTTCTATTCTATTCACCTTCCTATTACATTGAGGAGTATCACGTTTGTTACTTAAAAAATATCATTCTTTATAAGCATGTCATTTTCAAGTTTTGAATTATTAAATATTGTGTCACACTTTGCTTGAAAGTATGAGGCAAGTAGTTAATTTGTTGTGAAGAAGCTACTATCTGACTTAAATTCAACTTGTATTTCAAAACTTTCAGATTAAAAATATACTCCCTTAGGAGTCCGTCTCTCTGGCTGGATGGATGGATATCTCTTTTTAAAATATAGCAGATTCAGTAAACAGAAAGAAAGTAAAGAAACTCCAACAGCTATATGAATATGTTATTCAACATTAATTAAATATTGATGATCAACAAAGAGGATGTTAGAAGAATATACTAATGTATATGGTAATTGGCTGAAAAAAGGATAATCACAGCATTCATAATTTTAGCTTTATGGATGGGGAAAAAAGAGAGGAGAAGCCACTTGCTATAGATAGCAATTCTTTCTTAGCCATAAAGAGACCCATTAACTGATAACAGCAATAAATAGCATTAAAAAGCCAACCAGATGACTGGGCATGGTGGCTCACACCTGTAATCCCAGCACTTTGGGCAGCCGAGGCGGGCAGATCACAAAGTCAGGAGTTCAAGACCAGACTGGCCAACAGAGATGGCCATCTCTACTAAAAAATACAAAAATTATCTGGGCATGGTGGCTTGTGCCTGTAATCCCAGCTACTTGGGAGGCTGAGGTAGGAGAATTGCTTGAACAGGGACCTGGGAGGCGGAGGTTGCAGTGAGCCGAGACTGCACCACTGCACTCCAGCCTGGGCTACAGAGGAAGACTCCATAAAAAAAAGCCAACCAGCAGTAAAGCTACAAAGTAGTAATTACAGTAGTAGCAGAACGTCAAGTATCTGGTAAGAATCTGTGACTAGGATCCAAGCTTGACACTCAAAGTGATTACTGATTTGTACCATAATATTTGTGTTTCTTTAATTCTTGGCTGAAACTACATAGTATCACTGAATTTCTAATTATAATAAATTGTTAAATATTTAAATTTTCTTAATGAAGAATTTTATTTTTATACCTAAATGAAAACAGGCTAGGTATTGTTTTAAGTCTCTTGCCTGGCCACACTTGAGGCAGTCCTAGCAATTTTGCTTGTGTGTCCTAACCCTATGTACTACATGCATATAAGTAACACCTTAACTATAGGTAAAACATCTAGGCATATTCGACAGTCTCCAAATGATCTGGCTTTACGCGACAGTAAATTTTAAGGACTGACAAATGAAAGCAGAAATAAACCCACAGTCCATTATGAAAACCATATAAGATAATGTACTATCATTTTTTATGGCTTAAACCACGACTATCAAAAGGTTTCTTTGAATATTTTTTAAGAAATGATAATGATTTGTTTTTAATCCATTGTGGGTTTTCTAAGTCTCCTTGGTGATCAATACTATACATTGTCAAAACAGCGTCTCAGCATGGCTCCAAAAGAAACAACTCACAAGGAACTTGAAGCTATGAACACCTGTCTCTAAGGACAGGATCAACTAAGATAACCAGGATTTAAGAACATATATTGAGGTTAAAAAATACTTCTCTTTTAAATACTATTTTCAACGAGACAATTATCTGCAAATTTTTCTGTCTTTTAATGCTAGTTAAATTTGCTGGGCAACAGAGCAAGACTCCATCTAAAAAATAATAAACAATTCTTCAGGAACCTGATCTCAATGCTGTACCTCATACATACAATTCAAACGCTTATATCAATAAAACTCCAGGTAATATGCTTTATACCTAACAAATTGAAATAGATTTCTGTAAAACCTAATGCAATTTTATAAAAGTCACTATTGTTGGGACTTAGGTGGTTTTATGCTACAAGAAACATAGGACTTTTGAAAATAAAAAAGATTAAAATATAAGAATTGCTTTTAAATATCTAAAAGTCCAGAAGCAATATATAGCAATTATTTCTGAATGCTACTTAGAAAAGCAAAACTGTGTGGACTGGCTGCCTCTCCATCAGCTGGCCGTGCCTTGCTCTGTCTGCCTTCTCTCTGTGCTACCCACCACTACCTCTCACTTTTTCATTCATCCATGGCGATGTTCCTCCATAGTGATGCCAACTTACACATGTACAGTCCCCACCTGAAGCACTCCATGGTGTCTCCGTGGGACTTGGGGAGCAAGGGAAACCAACAACATCATGAAGCTCACGATGCTTGCTCTGCCATGAGTAAGAAAGTTCCTTATCTCTGACCCAGGAGACTTGTGTTAGCATCTTTGAAGCCGTGGTAGGCAAATTTGTTAGCTGGCAATTAGAATGCAATCTCAGGCTATTCTCAATTGTTGACAGATGGGTAGCACCATGGAGAAAGGTAGAAAGAAAGAAGAATGAAATGGAAATTTGAGGGAAAAGATCATGAGTTAGGCACAAATTGGTCAACATAGGCCCAAATTTCAAGACAAAGGTCTGAGCTAGAGAAACATTTGAAAGTTACTAGAATATACATGCGAGTTAATATCTTGAGGATAAAGAATTGACTCTGGAGAACACCAGTATTTAAGAGGTAGGTATGAGGATATGGAAGAAGTCTCTAAAGATGGCAGAAAGAACAGATAGAGTGGAGTGAGCACACCGTCTCTCCAATGCCAAAAAAGAGAGTTCCACTAATAGAAAAATTCGGAGAGATCCACTAATAGAAAAACTAAAATCCCACTGGTTTTGGCACCCAGGAAATCACCATTGTCCTTCCATCATGTGCTGGTCCTGGGTGTTTTAGCCCTCAAATTCATTCCTACCCTTCCTCTCATTCTGTATCCCTGGTGGCTAGCCCTCCAGGATACACTTCCTGGGCTCTGGTGTCAGCTGGTTTCCATCTGGGAGGCATGGGTGAAGCGGGCAGAGAGGCCAGCTATTTCTGCTTCTACTCTCTCCCTGAATGGCATGTCTGCAGTTTCCTGGCCTGAATCCCTTCTGTGGCTTCAGGTCCCACTGGCAGGCCAGCCAATCCAAGGTCCTTGTCTTTGTTGGTGATCCCGGACCCAGTGTGCGATAATTCTATTTCTACCTTGACTCTCCATTTTAGGTGCAATAGCAGCTTCCGGCTATCACTATCTCTGGGATACCTCATGATATGGTTTAGATTTGTGTCCCCACCTAGACCTTAACTATAAATACATGCGGGTTAACATCACTACAATTCCTTGTTCCCACTTCCCTGGTGGGAAGTGATTGGAATATGGAAGATTTTTCTAATGGTTTAGCACTATCACCCTAGCGCTGTCTCAGGATAGAGTTCTCATGAGATCTGGCTGTTTGAAAGTGTATACCACCTCCTGCTTCATGCTCTCCCTCCTGCTGGCCATATGAAGATGTGCCTGCTTCACCTTTGCCTTCATCATAATTGTAAGTTTCCTGAGGCCTCCCCAGAAGCAGGAGCCTATACACCCCGCAGAACCATGAGCTGATTAAATCTCTTTTCTTTATAAATTATCCAGTCTTAGGTAGTTCTTTACAGCAGTTCAAGAACAGACTAATATGCCTCACCATCCTCCGTTTGGTTTCTTAGTTCCTCCACGTCCTATACAATCAATTTCCCTGCTTTATATTTTATTTGAAAATAATTGAAGTAGTTTCTTTTTGTCCAGTTGGGTCCCAATTCATGTAGTGGTAAAAACAAAAGCCAAATATTATGGGAGAAAGAATAGGAAAGGATATTGAAGACCAGCAGTCAGGATTATTCTTCTAGGGTTTTGGGTGAAAAGACAAGAGAGACTTGACAGTAGCTAGAGGAGATTTAGGACTTTTTGTTTGGTTTGGGGTTTAGACTTGTTAAAATATGAGTATATTTTTAGACTGAGAAACTCAGAAAAGAGTGAGAGAATAAAGAGAGAGTAGTTGAGGAAGTCTGATTAACAGAGCAAAGTCCCAGAGAAAACAAAAGGTGGCGATGGGCTTCAGAGGATTGAGGTAACAGGTTGGACCTTGAAAAGGATGATAGAGGGTTAATACGCAAACTGGTGAGAAGGCAAAGATTGATGTGGCTATAAATCATCTTGTAAATAAGGTGGATAAAATTTTCTGATGACCTCAATGTCTCCAAGAAGTTTGAAGCTCTGCTAAGATAAAAGGCGGAGAAGAGGCTGCAGCAGAGAAGCGATGGTTCGGAACTCCTCTGTGCCAGGTGGGAGTGGGAGCTGACCAATGATGTCTACAAGGATGAATGGTTGATGCAGGGGGCTCAAATGAGGGAGGAGGGAGGGGACAAGGAATTGTAGTGATATTAACCCGCATGTATTTATAGTTAAGTGGGTTTTGCCACCTTTAAATACTGGTTGCCTCTGTTTGGAAGCAGAAAGGTAAATCCAGGGTTGGGGTCTTGTCGAGTGAGCACCAGAGGAGGACAGGGCTACAGTAAGTTGATGGGGAGGCAACAGTTTCAAGAGACCACCAGGAAATATGGTTAGCACAACCAGTAGGAGAAAGTACAGGGTTGTAGACCCAAGAAAACCTGACTTCCTATCCTAGCTCAAGGACCATGGGCAGATGATGTATCCTTTCTAGGCATGGGTTCTCTCATTCAAAACAAAAAAAATAAATAAAAGAAAGAAAGAAAATAATAGTAGTCCCTCAAGAGGTAATGAGGCTAAATGAAAAAATACTTGTGGAGTGCCTAATAAAAATGCTGACACTCACAGAGGACTCCATGAGGGGAGGTGGAGTCAGGCATCCCCACTAATCAGATCCCTGTTTGATCTTGAGATCTTTGGATTTTTCTTAGAAGGCAGGTCTCAATCAGAGGATAGTTCTGAAACTATTCAAAAATAGATAATGTAGGTTTCCCAAACAAGCCTATTTCAGGCTCCTCAGGCTAACCACACAGAGATTCTAGCGAAACCCTGCTCCACTCTTAATAGGGGAAAGCTCTCTGAAAGCTCACTACGTAAGAATCTCTATGGAATATAAACCTCTGGAGAACCACAGACCAGGCAAGTCAACCAGGGCACAAAATGGACTCTGTGTGGAAAGGGCTCCTCCTAGGACAAAAAGCCCAGATGAAGAGCTGGCAGGAGCTTGGAGAAAATACACTCAGGCACTCTGGCAGTACAGCTCACTCTAACAGCATGATGGCTCCAACAGTTCTCTCATAGGACAACCTACGCATAACAATTCACAACGTGACCACTTGGTCTGCTGGTTTCCCAGGTTTCCAGTCCTTTGCTTTCTGCCTTCCTCCTGACTCTTCTTTTCCTCATTACTCTAACAGATGGGAAAAAGATTCCCCATGGAGTCATCATTCCCAGATGCACCAGGAGATGGGACATCCACATCAACCAATTTTATTACCTCTAACAAGTCATTAAAAGATAATATGATTGCCCATATTAAGCTTTTTGGAAATAAGCTGCTTGTAGACCTATTTCGCTTATACATAACTGCCCTCACTCTTATTTCTATAGAGAGAGGAGCTAAACAATACTATAAATGTGCCTATTTTCACTTGCTTTCAGTTAAAACAAGACTATCCTCAAATATTTGAAAGCCTACACAGTAAAAAACTATTTAACAATTGTGTTCTTATTCTTTTAAGGAAGTTCAATGATATGAAAATGACACATGTCATCACTAATTCCTAAGAATCCGAGTGAAAATATACAAAAGGCTTCATGAACAGATGAAGAAAGAAAACTGGTAATCGACATTTCTGGCTAGGGAATATGACAATCAACAGAAGGGCTACTGGCGAAATCTTCTTACAGACTGAAAATGCTAAAAGCTTCACCCAGAATCAACAAATGCCATGTTCTAAGGGGAGGCGTCTTAGGGGACAGATCTGTTACTCATCAGTGGGCACGTTTCATCTTACCGCTCACGGCAGGCAAGTTAAAGGAGGCTTTGTGTACCTGCTTTGCAATAGAAGCTGGAACACTGAGGTGCAGGAAGGCCTGGTCCTGCCCTCAGGCCCCAGGACAGACAACATATACATACACCAGTAAGCATATAAAGAGACACACACAGCGCAGTCTTCAAACACTGCCCTTCAGGCAACTTCCCTGCATTTTAGACTAATTGAAGAAAAGGGTGAGTCAACTACAGGTCAGAAAGACATGATGAACGAACTTGTTTTTCAGTTTTGTATTTAACATAGATTTTCCTGTTCAGCAAAGTCTGAATGGCTTGATATTCTTTCCAGACTCCCTGGTTCTTCCTGTAAAGAGAACAATGTGCAGAAAGGTAATTTAAAAATTAGTGTGACAGCTAAGTCCCTTCACAGCATGCCCAGTTTACACAATGCATTTTAGTGTCATCCAAAAAAAGTGAACATCCTTTCTATGCTCTTATTAGCGAATGCTGTAAAAGGCCAGTAGGTCTCTCTGGGAGTATTGGTATGGACAGAGAGGCAGAACAGTGGGAGCTGTTTTGATGCCATGGCCAGCACCACAGAGCCCACTCTTGGGTGAGGATATGAGGTACTAATCATCACACTGCAGGAAAAGACTACTAAAGCTGGAAAGGTAAGGCAGAGGGCAGACAGAATGACTCAGACTTTCCAGAATGCACGGCCCATGTGTTGACCTCACTCTCCTGTTGCAAATCAGTGGTAGTAAAGACCCCAACAGGAGAAACCTCCTAGAGCCTTTGCTTACAAATTTCAGCATGGGGTAGAAATGGTCCTTCCTAAGTTCCTGGATGTTTAAAGGAAAATTTTTTAACACCTGGCCCTAAAACCCATTCAATCTAACCCATGTGTCAGTCAAATCCAATCCTCCTCTACGTCCAGGCGTAGCTCATGGTGTGTATTTGTGAGGGCGGGCAGCGTCAGGTAGGAGCCGGTGCCCAACAGCGAGGGGGTGGCCACTGTCCCACCTGGGGCAGCCACAGCTCAGCCGAGACAGTGAGGAGCCTGTGCCCTCCGGTGGGGTCGAGCGACTCTGCCTTCCTGACTCTGGGACCCCTGTCCGCCTCAGCCTCCAGGTCCAGAGGCTCAGGACCAGCTGATGCCAACTGCAGTGGCCCAAGGGCCCCTGCCCTTGCAGACGAGGCTGGAAGTAGCTGTAATAGGACTGGGGTCCTCTTTGGGGCTTTTCAACTCTACATCCTTACTCTCATGCCACAGGGTAAGTAGTAAAACTTTACAAAGCAGAAAACTGACCCCAAAACCAAGACAGCAACAGAATAAATGGGAATGTTTGTCTATTGTATTTTAACATGCTATGCTGTTTACCAACACTGCACTTAGATCAGTTTTTTCTTCCCTTGTTTCCAGGGCAATCAATTCAGTTGGGAGTGGCGGGGAGAGGCAGAGACAAGAAAAAGACAGCTTTTTAAGTGACACATACCATGAAGTCAACCTGAATGAATTTAATTTGCTGTGGTGGTGCAGCAATGCTGAAAGACGGTACTCAATCCCCGTTCTTTTTGATTGTTTCTGTGTAATCTGAGGAGAGTTTCTTCATCATCGTGCCTTTTTCACACAGCAGGCACTTTTGAAACCCACCTGTAAATCAGGGAAATCTATAGGGATTTGTTGTCTTTCCCTCCCCATCTCTTTAATCTTTTTCAGTTATTTGTGAAAATAAAATTGTCCTACTAATACTTTTATGTGAAAGAAAATTGGGTCATTATGCTCTGAAAGTGGCACATTAATTTTGACCAATAATTTGCTCACTGAAATTCAATCTCTAAGATATTTATCCTGTATTCTACTTTTTAAAAAATTGTCCACCTGAACTCTGGGTCTGTAACATACAAAACTGATGTTTTACATTAAGGTTTAGTATTGACTTCCTTCTCCTGGCCTATAGAGATGTGTCCTGTGTAAACAATGAATTAGGCTACAGGCCTTGTTTAATTTCCTCAAGCAACTTAAAATTATCTCCCTGACTAAATATAAAGATGAAGTATTTAACTGTTGTTAATGTAAATGTATATTATAAAATTGCCCTGCCATATCAGTCTGGATTAGAACAAATTTTCCATTTGTGTCTCAATTTTAAATTAAAGCTATAGAATGTTTTGACTTCAGATCATAGAATCAAGCTACTTAAAATCATGGGTAGACACAATTGCCATAATGAATCATTTGTATACATTTTACAAACATATACACATAATCATGTGTATACACATTTGCCATAATTTAATAGCATTTATAATGGGAACAATTACAACGGATGGTTAATAAACTATGATATATCTTTTTTTGTCGGGGGGGCGGGGAAGGAGTCTCGCTCTGTCACCCTGTCTGGAGTGCTGTGGTGCAATCTCAGCTCACGGAACCTCTGCCTGCTAGGTTCAAGTGATTCTCCTGTCTCAGCCTCCCAAGTCGCTGGGACTACAGGCATGCACCACCACGCCCAGCTAATTTTTTGTATTTTTAGTAAACACAGGGTTTCACCATGTTGGTCAGGCTGGTCTTGAACTCCTGACCTCAGGTGCTCCACCCACCTTAGCCTCCCAAAATGCTGGGATTAAAGATGTGAGCGACCGCAACCGGCCAATAAACTATGATATATCTATACAACAGAATACCATCTGGCCACTAAGTGTGACAATGTAGAACAAGGTACAATGACACAAAGATAGTAACATCACAGACAAGAGAACACCAAGACTTACAAAGGAGGATGTACAACATCCCATTCCTTCTCCCTCTCCCTTTCCTACACATGCATAGGATAAAAAGGCTGACAGAGTTTAAGAAGATAATAGTAGTCACTACCTCCCAGTGACTACATTATAAGTGATTTTTGTTTGTTGCTGGTCAGTTCCCAATCTCCCCTAAATTTTATAAGGCACATATTTAATAAAATAAATCATTATTTTTCACCAGTCATTACTTTTTAAATTGAGTTCAGCAGAACCTTCAAGCCCTAGCATAGGGCCCATCCACATGTAATATAAGCCCAGGACAGCAAAACCAATTGAATTTAACAAAACCTCAAAAGATTAACAATGAGTACACATGGACACAGGGAGGGGAGCACTACACACTGAGGTCTGTTGGGGGAAATGGGGAGGGACAGTGGGGGGTGGAGAGTTAGGGAGAGATAGCATGGGGAGAAATGCCAGATATAGGTGAAGGGGAGGAAGGCAGCAAAGCACACTGCCATGTGTGTACCTGTGCAACTATTTTGCATGTTCTTCACATGTATCCCAAAACCTAAAATGCAATTAAGAAAAAAAAGATTAACAATGAGTTAAGATGTGTGCCAAGCTGAGATATGGTAAGACAGTGTGCTGACAAAAAATCGGCGGCATTATTTGAGAGAGAACTGGATTACTGAGGACATACTGCTTCTCTTTTTCACTTCCCAGGTATCCCAAAGGTATCCCTCTTAGATTGCTTTCTGGGACTAGGGTCCAGAAACACCAAGTAAAGAGAGCCATGAATGTATCTTGTCCTAAACCTCCTGGAAATCCTGTTTGTCATTATTTGTGATGACAAATATTTTAATATTTATATTAAATATATTTAATATTTAATATTTTGATAAAATCTTATCTGTTCAAGGAATGTTATAATTTTCTTCAACAAAAAGCTACAGCTGTTATAAAATAAGCACCCCATATATACTTATGTAGTAAATTACTTCTCAAAATGTCCACTCTGAAGAGTAAAAACTCATCATTTACAGAGCATATTTAGAAAGAAAGAGGAAGAAGGAGGAAAGAGGGAAAGACTAAAAAAGAAGAAAGCACAAAACAAGTTTAAAGAAAAGCAGAGTAATGAGAAATTTTAAAAAAATATATGATAACCAGGGGTGAGATTAGGATATTATAATACTGTATACACTTGGTTTAAAATGAGCCATGAACTTACATGCAAGCTTCTCAGTAGCCCATGTCACAACAGAAACACAAACAACTCTGTAATTCACAATATTTCTAAGTTGAAAACAAGTTAGAGGCACAGCAGAAACAAAGGCCAGATGGCAGTTTTTCCCATGAATCTTTAATAAGAGCCATGTCAAGTCTTGAAAGACACCCTCAACAACATCCCACACTGTCGCTGCCTACTTTATGGAGCTGTTTCTTGCAATAGTTCACATTGTAGGCTGACAGTAACATCCTCATTCAGTGTTTATATAAGGAATTCAGCTAGAGATGGAAAAGCAAACAAATGGCCCAGGTTTGCTTCCCCATAATCTAGCTTAATCTTGGGATAAACTTTTGCATATACAGGAATACATGTTCCCTTATTACTTTTGTCGACCAAACATTCTGTGATATGATATTCCCTAATACTAAGTGACAGCTACTATTTTATATTTATACTTAAAAGCAGATCTGTGTGTTCTAACAGTTAGTGTACTAAATGAAAACTTGATATCCTTCTCATTCATTCGTTTATTCGTTCAGTTAAAGTAATTCAACCAACATTTACGGAATACTTGTCTCCCAAGAGTCTATTTATAAGCTAGGAAGTTAGTGGTGACTGAGGCCGACTTGGCCACTGTGGTATTCTCATGTAACTGACAATGCAGTTTAGAGCATATTTCTCAACAGCAGCACCATGACATTCTGGGCTGGATAGCTCTTTCTTGTGGTGGGGCTGTCCTGTGCATTATAGGAAGCTTAGCAGCATCCCTAGCCTCAACTACGTGTCAGGAGCAACTCCACCAGTTGTGACAGGTAAAACTGTCTCCACATGTTGCCAAATCCACATGCATGGATTCAACCAGCCAAGAATCAAAAATATTCCAAAACAAAAAATAAACTAATTATGTAGTATTTACATTATATTAGATATTACAAGTAATCTAGAGATCACTTAAAGTATACAGAAGGATATGTAGAATATGTGCAAATATTATGCTATTGTATATAAAGTACTTCAGCATTTGTGGATTTTGGTAACCTCAGGGGTCCTGGAACCAATAGCCCAACTACTGAGGGACAACAGTATAACAATTAAAATTATATCAATTAACTACCTTGGTGTCATTAAGAAAGTCACTTAATTCTTGTTTCTATTACCAAAAAATCAAGAACTTGGACTGCATGATTTCTTCAGGATCCTAGCAAATTTTAAATTTTGTGAGTTCAGATCTAAATTCATTGTTTTGATTATAGAACATTTTGTTAGAAGTAGATTTTTGTCATCAGAATAGAACAGATAATTTGTTTTATTATACTTTAGGTTCTGGAGTACACGTGCAGCCCCAAATCTTCAGCAAAGTCTCAGTATACAAAATCAATGTGCAGAAATCACAAGCATTTCTATACACCAACAACAGACAAAGAGCCAAATCAAGAGCGAACTCCCATTCACAATTGCTACAAAGAGAATAAAATAACTAGGAATACAACTAACAAAGGATGTAAAGGACCTCTTTAAGGAGAACTACAAACCACTGCTCAATGAAATAAGAGGACACAAACAGGTGGATAAACATTCCATGCTCATGGTTGGGAAGAATCAACATTGTGAAAATGGCCATACTGCCCTAAGTAACTTATAGATTTAACACTATCCCCATCAAGCCACCAATGACCTTCTTCACAGAACTGGAAGAAAACCACTTCAAACTTCATATGGAACTAAAAGAGAGCCTGCATAGCCAAAACAATCCGAAGCAAAAAGAACAAAGCTGGAGTCATCATGCTGCCTGACTTCAAACTATAATCAAAACAGCATGGTTCTGGTTCCAAAGCAGAGATATAGACCAATGGAACAGAACAGAGGCCTCAGAAGAAACACCACATCTCTACAATCATCTGATGTTTGACAAACCTGAGAAAAACAAGCAATGGGGAAAGGATTCCCTGTTTAATAAATGGTGTTGGGAAAACTGGCTAGCAATGTGCAGAAAGCAGAAACTGGACCCCTTCCTGACACCTTATGCTAAAATTAACTCCAGATGGATTAAAGATCTAAACATAAGACCTAACACCATAGAAACCCTAGAAGAAAATCTAGGCAAAACCTAGGTTCAGGACATAAGGATAGGCAAGGACTTCATGGCTAAAACACCAAAAGCAATGGCAACAAAAGCCAAAATAGACAAATGGGATCTAATTAAACCCAGAGCTTCTGTACAGCAAAGGAAACAATCATTAGAGTGAACTGGCAACCAACAGAATGGGGAAAATTTTTCGTAATCTACCCATCTGACAAAGGGCTAATATCCAGAATCTACAAAGAACTAAAACATATTCACAAGAAAAAAACAAACAAACCCATTCAAAAGTGGGCAAAGGATATGAACAGACACTTTACAATAGAACAGATAATTTTGCAAAATTTATTTAAAGAATTGATGTTTAGAATTTAGGGAAAAATAGTCTATTAGAATAGAATCTGATACTTTTCTATGTTCCCTGCTTACTTGTCCAATGGATACCCTAACCAAATAGGACTAAACTCTTGGGTTTTAGTTTGATAAAATGTATTATTTTGATCATCATTATTCTATTTTTATATATGATTAAACTGACGCTCAAAAGTGTTGATTTTCCCAAAGTCACAGACTTAATAATTAGCGAAGACAAAAGTCAAACCTAGATCTTCTGATTCCAAACTGAGGTGTTGGAAGAGATGTGACAGTAAAAATTCTAGAACACGATAAGTTTTAGGATAGATGTTTGGGGAGAATTTGCTGGAAAACTGGGAAGTAACATGCTAGTGCTAGGCATAGATCCCAAAGGAAAAGGAAACAAAACAATTGTTTACCTCAGCTCTATAGTTGTAGGCCCTCCCAGAACATCACCTTCTACTTGATCAAAAAGGGAAATGATCAGACTATTTGTTGAGCACCTAGATATTCGAGAACCTTTATATTTAGTGTCTCTAATCCTCAAATCACCCTGATAAGCAGGTCTTTCCTAGCCTTATGAATCACCTGGGAACCGCATTAGAATGTATATCTTAATTCAGGATATACATTCTAATGTATAACCGTATTAGAATGTATATCCTAATTCAGTAGGGCTTTGGTAGTATCCAATCATTTGTTCCTTTTTGTTTTTTGGAGATGGAGTCCCCCTCTGGATCCCAGGCTGGAGTGCAGTGGCAAGATCTTGGCTCACTGCAAGCTCTGCCTCCTGGGTTCAAGCAATTCTCCTGTCTCAGCCTCCTGAGTAGCTGTGACTACAGGTACATGCCACCACACCTGGCTAATTCTTTGTATTTTAGTAGAGATGGGGTTTCACCATGTTGCCCAGGCTGGTCTCAAACTCCCGAGCTCAGGCAATCCACCCACCTCAGCCTCCCAAAGTACTAGGATTACAGGTGTGAGCAACCACACCTGGCAAGAATGTGCACTTCTAATAAGCTCCCAGGTGATTCTGATGGTCCTGGGCCACAGATCACATCTTGGGTGACAAGACTACAAAGTAGGTAGAGCATAAGAATCACCTAAGGCTGGGCACAGTGGCTCATGCCTATAATCCCAACACTTTGGGATACCAAGGCAGGAGGATCATTAGAGTCCAGAAATTCATGACCAGGTTGGGAAATATGGCAAAATCCTGCCTCTACAAAGAAATACAAAAATTAGCCAGGCGTGGTGGTACATGCCTGCAGTTCCAGCTACTTGGGAGGCTGAAGTGGGAGGATCCCTTGAGCCTGAGAGGCAGAAGTTGCAGTAAACCAAGATTATGCCACTGCACTCCAGCCTGGGTCTCAGAGACTGTCTCAATTTAAAAAAAAAGAAAGAAAGAAAAATTAATCACCTAAGTGGTGAGGTCAAATGCACTTTCCTAGGCCCCATCCCCAGAGGTGCTAATGCAATCTACAGTAGAGTCTACGATACTCCTGATAATATGAAGCCCAGGCCATTCTGATCCAATGGCCTAATGAACTACGGAATCTGATTCATCTGGATTACAATCCTAGGTCTATTACTTTCTTGATGTAGGAAAGGACCTTGAGTAAATTATTTAACTTCTCTAAGTCTCAGTTTCCCACATGTGAAAAATAGGGAAAATAAAAAATATCTCATTCGACTTCTCTGATTATTTACATAAAGTATCTACCACATTACAGGTATTACAGACAGTGATTGTGATTATAATGTTGCCACTGCTAATTTAATAGATGAGAAACTCAGGTACAAAGGAAATAACTGACTTATCTAAACCTACTAATTAAGCAAGATGTGAGTCTAGAGCCAACTTCAAAACCACACTAATGCCATTGCACCAAATTATTTATACCAAGTTCTAGATATTTTCACTGTATTTGTTAAAATTATCCAAATAATTCTTCCTATGCCCCTATTCTACCAGCTCTGCCAGTCTCCTCCCCACTGGACTTTGATTTTGGCGCCTTGCCCTTAACTCTTCTTCTCAACCTTTTCATTTGTCTCAGGGCTTGACCTTCATGGCTTTCAAAGGACCCATTGGTTATTCTGTCCTTGACCATATAGGGCAAGATCTCCTTCACAGCCTACTTACCCAGTGCAATGGCCAGGTTGACCTCTGTCCAACAAGAGGCTTGGACATAAAGAAAAAGATGATAGATATAAGACAAACACAATACCTAATTTTGAAGATGCAAGTTTTGGATTTTAGAATGATATACAGGCCCTGCTTCTTACCATTTTTGGATCCCACTGGGATGTTCTATTTTTTAATACAAAACTCTTCAGAAAATGTCAGTCATAGCTGTAAATTATCTGGGAGAGGAGATTTAAAATGAATTTACCCATTGTGTCCTAATACAAGTGGGAAGAATACAAAGTATATTATGAAGGTAACACAATCCCATAAAATACACGACAAGAAAAGCCACAGACTTACAATACTATTGCTCTGGCTAAGAAGATATATTTTATCTGAGACACTTCAGAATGCTGGAAAAATTCAAGATTCCAAATAAGCAAATTGTTTTAGCATTTCTGTTTCAAGCAATAATATTCAATTATTTTCAATCGAGATTTTATGAGAAAACTATAACTGGAAATGAAAGAAATATTCTAGCCATAAACACGACCTATCTCTTATTGCACATGTTGGTGATGACATTGAATGAGATCTACAAGCAAAATAAGACTTATGATATGTGGTGTCAGCATAATAAAATCAGACTTTTCCCTCTCGAAGGTCAATTCTTGAGCTTCATAAAGATGTACAGAATTTCATAGCCTGAAAACTATGTTAAGGGACCACTGAAAACCAGATGGCAAAAGTTTTTGAAAGGGAAAATAGAGCCTTATGCTCATGCCTTAATTCACTGCAGCACAAATCAATGTTTGAAACTAGCTATTCTAAGTCTTTGAAAAGTTTATACCTGAGTTGTCTTGAAGAATGTGTCTAAATAAAAAACAGTTTATACCCAAATTATGTTCTCATTAGTAATTTTCATTTTTCCTGAAAACTGTCTATTTGGATTATTTACCCATATTTACTGTGACTGTATTTATTTGGAGAATTCTAACACAATGTGTAAAACTTAAACTCTGAAAATGAAACGACAAAAAATAGTTAAAAGAAATTTTCAAGGACCCGAATAAATGAAAAGACATCCCATGTTTGTGAATCAGAAGACTTAAGATGGCACTACTCCTCAAATTGATCTAGGGATTCAACACAATCCCTATAAAAATTTCAATTGAATTCTTTGCAGAAATGTTAAAAAGTTGATCCTGTAATTCATATGGAAATGAAAGGGACACCAAATAACCAAAGCATTCTTAAAAAAGTTTACTCATTTTAAAAGTTACGATGAAGTTTATAAATTACACCATTTAAGATAGTGTAATACTGTTCCAAGGATAAATATATAGATCAATAAAATAGACTTGAGAGTTCAGAAACGTACCCTTACATTTAGGGCCAATTAATTCTTTTTCTAAGGTTGTAGAACAACTGGATATCCACAAGCAAAAGAATAAAGTTGGATCCCTGCTTCATATAGTACATGAAAGTTAACTCAAAATGAATCATGGACCTAAATGCAAGAGCTACAACTATAAAATTCTTAGACAACAAATAGGATTAAATTTCCATGACCTTGATTTAGGCAATGATTTCTTAGATACATCAAAAATATGGGCAATAGAAAATAAATTAATAAGTTGGATTTAATTAAAATTAAAAACTTTTGTGCTTTAAAGGATACCATTAAGAAAGTGATAAACCATAGAATAGGAAAAAATATTTGCAAAGCATATTCTGATAAAGAACTTGTATCTAGACCACATTAAAAAAACTCTTAAAGCTCAATTAAAGTCAACTCAACTAAAATAAGTATCAAAATGGACATTTCTTCAATGTCTATTAGTCATTGTATATCATATGACTAATAAGATGTGCAAATGACTAATAAGAACATAAAAAGATGCTCAATATCATTAGCCTTAATGATTTTGCATTAAGGGGAATGCAAATCAAAACCACAGTGAAATAGCATATCACACTCATCCTTATGACTAGATTCAAAAAGCATTGATAAGTCAATCAATTGGATATAACAGACAAATACAAAGTTTATCAACACAGTAGAATGTACGTTCTTCTCAAGCTCACTTGGAACAGTCACCTCAAGAAATTACATCTGGGTCATAAAACATACTGACAAATTTAAGAATAGAAATCATACAGTGTCTGCTCTCAGACCACAACAGAATTAAATCAGAAGTCGGTAACAGGAAGACAGCTGGAAAATCCCCCAAAGACTTGGAGGTTAAACAGTATACTGCTAGATAACATATGTATCAAAGAAGAACTCTCAAAAGAAATTTTAAAATATTCTGAATGCTGTGAAAATATAACATCAAAATCTGTGATATAAAACATCCAAAACAAAATCTATGGGCTGCAATGAAAACGGTGGTTAGAGACTCTTCAAGATGGCCAAATAGACACAACACCAGCGCACAACACCCAGTGAGAGAGACGCAGAAATCCAGAGATCTCCTAGCTCCAACTGAGGTACCAGGTGCATTTCAACAGGTCTGGTCCAACAGTGAGCAAAGCCCACAAAGGGCAGACCAAGGCGGGGAGGGGTGCTGCTTCACCCAGAAAGTGCATCTGACCCATGAGCCGGAGTCTCCCCCTCTGGCACTCCAATCCCAATACAGTGCTTTCCCCAAAGCCTCAGCAATACACAGAACAGGGGATCTTTGCCAGTCAAGCACCGGGAATTACAAGCAAGGAGTTTAATAATAATCCAGGACGGTGTCCCAGATTGGCACACAGACCTAAACAGGCAGCACATAAGCCCAAAAGGCAGCCAGGGGAGCCTTCGGACCTAGCTATTGCCCCCTCCCGCCCAGAGACAGAGGGAGCCGTAAGCCGGGGCAGCTGGGTGGGCCTCTAAGGCAGGACTAGAGAGAGAGGAAGCTGAAAAGGGGAGATGGCCAGGTACTGCTGGGAGGGTCCCTACCCTCCCCCACAAACCCCAGAGGGCTGAAGCCCTAATTCTAGCAGGTTGCGCAGCCAGTGCCACAGTCTGAGCTGAATCCTGAATGTTCCAGCCCTGTGGAGGAAGGGCACAATCCACCATTAGAAGGGTGGGACTGGGCTACATGTTTTAACAAAAAATACAGGAAGCCTAGGTAGCAACGGGGCTGCGTTTTTGACCACCCAGCAGCGCAGCCAGGTCATCGGAAAGTGGGCCTAAACCCCCAGTGTAAACAAAAAAGACACAGGAAGCTTCCCTAGTAACCTGAAGGAGTCCTTAAAAACCCAGAGCACCTCAACAGGCAGACAAGCGACCACATGAAGCAGCTCCCTGAGACCACAGCCAGGTAAATCCACAAAGATGGGAAAAAAACAGCACAAAAAAGATGAAACCATCAAAGACCAGAACACTTCTTCTCCTTCAAGGGATCACAACTCCTAGACAACACAGAAACACAATGTGACCGAGAAGGAGTGTGATGAATTGACAGAAACAGGCTTCAGAAGGTGGATAATAACAAACTTTTCCAAGCTAAAGGAACATGTTCTAACTCAATGCAAAGAAACCAAAACACTTGAAAAAAGATTAGACAAAATGCTAACTAGAATAACCAGCTTAGAGAAGAACGTAAACGACTTGATGGAGTTGCAAAACACAGCACAAGAACTACATGAAGCAAACACAAGTTTTAATAGCCAAATCGATTAAGCAGGAGAAGGATATCAGAAATTGAAGATCAACTCAATGAAATAAAACAGAAGTCAAGACAAGAGAAAAGAGAGTGAAAAGAAATGAACAAAGCCTGCAAGAAATATGGGATTATGTGAAAAGACCTAATCTACACTTCATTGGTGTACCTGAATACGATGGGGTGAATGAATCCAAGCTGGAAAACTCTCTCTAGGATATTATCCAGGAGAACTTCCCAAGCCTAGCAAGGCAGTCCAACATTCAAATTCAAGAAATACAGAGAACTCCACAAAGATATTCCTCAAGAAGAGCAACCCCAAGGTATATAATTGTCAGATTCACCAGGGTTGAAATGAAGGAAAAAATGCTAAGGGCAGCCAGAGAGAAAGGTCAGATCACCCACAGAGGGAAGCCAATCAGACTCATAGTGGATCTCTCAGCAGAAACCCTACAAGCTAGAAGAGACTAGGGGCCAAGATTCAACATCCTTAAAGAAAAGAACTTTCAACCCAGAATCTCATATCCAGCCAAACTAAGCTGTGTAAGTGAAGGAGAAATAAAATCCTTTATGGACAAGCAATTACTGAGAGATTTCATCACCACCAGACCTGCCCTACAAGAGCTCCTAAAGAAACACTAAGCATGGAAAGGAACAAGTACTAGTCACTGCAAAAGCAAACCAGTTGACAAACACCAAAAATGCAATGAAGAAAATGAGTCAACCAACGGTAAGAAAAACCAGCCAGTAACAAAATGGTAGGATCAAATTCACACATAATAATATTAACATTGAATGTAAATGGCCTAAATGCCCCAACCAAAAGACACAGACTGAAAAACTGGATAAAAAGTCAAGACCCATGGGTGTGCTGTATTCAGGAAACCCGTCTCACATACAAAGACACACATAGGCTCAAAATAAAGGGATGGAAGAAGATTTACCAAGCAAATGCAGAACAAAAAAAAAAGCAGGCGTTGCAATCCTAATCTCTGATAAAATGGACTTCAAACTAACAAAGATCAAAAGAGACAAAGAAGGACACTACATAATGGTAAAAGGATCAATCCAACAGGAAGAGCTAACTATCCTAAATATATATGCACCCAACACAGGAGCACCCAGATACATAAAGCAAGTTCTTAAGGACCTAAAATGAGATTTAGACTCCCATACAATAATAGTGGGAGACTTCAAGACTCCACTGTCAATGTTAGACAGATCAATGAGACAGAAAATTAACAAGGATATCCAGGACTTGAATGCAGAGCTGGACCAAGCGGACCTAATAGACATATACAGAACACTCCACCCCAAATCCACAGAATATACACATTCTCAGCATCACATTGTACTTTAAAATTAACCACATCATTGGAAGCAAATCACTCCTCAGCAAATGCAAAAGAATGGAAATCACAACAAACTATCAGACCATAGAGCAATCAGACTAGAATTCAGGATTAAGAAACACACTCAAACCTGTACAACCACTTGGAAACTGAACAACTTGCTCCTGAGTGCCAACTGGATAAGCAATGAAAATGAAGGCAGAAAATAAAGATGTTCTTCAAAACCAACGAGAATGAAGACACAACATACCAGAATCTCTGGGACACCTTTAAATTAGTGTTGAGAGGGAAATTTATAGCAATAAATGCCCACATGAGAAGCAAGGAAAGATCTAAAATTGACACCCTATCATCAAAATTCAAAGAGCTAGAGGAGGAAGATCAAAAAA
>NW_016107324.1:2561484-2603277 GCF_001604975.1 Cebus imitator
AAGATCAGAGCAGAACTGAAGGGAATAGAGACACAAAAAACAACCCTTCAAAAAAAAAAATCAATAAATCCAGGAGCTGGATTTTTTGAAAAGATCAACAACATAGACCACTAGCCAGATTAACAAAAAAGAACAGGGAGAAGAATCAAATAGATGCAATAAAAAATGATAAAGGGGATAACACCACTGATCCCACAGAAATACAAACTACTATCAGAGATTACTACAAACAGCTCTATCCACATAAACCAGTAAACCAGGAAGGAATGGATAAGTTCCTAGACACTTGTACTCTACCAAAACTAAACCAGGAGGAAGTTGAAACACTGAATAGACCAATAACAAGGGCTGAAGTAGAGGCACAATCAATAGCCTACCAACCAAAGAAGTCCAGGTCCAGACAGGTTTACAGCCGAATTCTACCAGACGTACAAAGAGGAGCTGGTTCCATTTCTTCTGAAACTGTATCAAACAATACAAAAGGAGGGAATTCATTTTATGAGACCAACATCGTCCTGATACAAAAATCAGGCAGAGACTCAACTAAAAAAGAAAACTTCAGGCTAATATCCATGATGAACATCTACGCAAAAATCTCCAATAAAATACTGGCAAACAGATTACAACAGTGTATCAAGAAGCTTCATCCCAGGGATGCAAGGCTGGTTCAACATATGCAAATCAATAAACGTAATCCATCACATAAACAAAACCAAAGACAAAAACCACATGATTATCTCAATAGATGCAGAGAAGGCCTTTGACAAAATCCAACAGCCCTTTATGCTAAAAACTCTCAATAAACTAAGTATTGAAGGAAGGCACCATAAAATGATAAAAGCTATATATGACAAACCTATAGCCAATATCATACTGAATGGGCAAAAGCTGGAAGAATTCCCTTTGAAATCAGGCACTAGACAAATATGCCCTCTCTCACCACTCCTATTCAATATAGTATTGGAAGTTCTAGCCAGGGCAATGAGTCAAGAAAAAGAAAGAAAGTGTATTCAATTAGGAAAGGAGGAAGTCAAACAGTCTCTATTTGCAGAAAACATGATGGTATATCTAGGAAATCCCATTGTCTCAGCCCAAAATCTTCTCAAACTGATAAGCAACTTCAGCAAACTCTCAGGATACAAAATCAATGTGCAGAAATCACAAGCATTCCTATATACCAATAACAGACTAACAGAGAGCCAAATCATGAGTGAACTCCCATTCACAATTGCTACAAAGAGAATAAAATACCTAGGAATACAACTAACAAAGGATGTAAAGGACATCTTCAAGGAGAACTACAAACCGCTGCTCAATGAAATAAGAGAGGACACAAACAGAGAAACATTCCATGCTCATGGTTAGGAAGAATTAATATCGTAAAAATGGCCATACTGCCCAGAGTAATCTATAGATTCAATGCTATCCCCATAAAGCTACTAATGACTTTCTTCACAGAACTGGAAAAAAACACTTTAAACTTCATATGGAATCACAAGAGAACCCACATAGCCAAGACAATCCTAAGCAAAAAGAACAAAGCCAGAGGCATCACACTGCCAGACTTCAAACTATACTACAAGGCTACAGTAATCAAAACAGCATGGCACTGGTACCAAAACAGAGACAGAGACCAATGGAACAGAACAGAGGCCCCAGAAGCAACACCACACATCTACAAGCATCTGATCTTTGACAAAGCTGACAAAAACAAGCAAGGGGGAAAGAACTCCATGATTAATAAATGGTGTTAGGAAAACTGGCTAGCAATGTGCGGAAAACAGAAACTGGACCCCTACCTGTCACCTTACACTAAAATTAACTCCAGATGGATTAAAAGTTTAAACATAAAACCTAACACAATAAAAACATTAGAAGAAAATGTAGGCAAAGCCATCCATGACATAGGCATAGGCAAGGACTTTGTGACTAAAACACCAAAAGCAATGACAATAAAAGCCAAGATAGACAAATGGGATCTAATTAAAATTCAGAGTTTCTGTACAGCAAAAGAAACCATCATTAGACTGAATCAGCAACCAACAGAATGGGGAAAATTTTTTGCAATCTGCCCATCTGACAAAGGGCTAATATCCAGAATCTACAA
Source organism: Cebus imitator (assembly GCF_001604975.1). Classification (NCBI taxonomy): domain Eukaryota; kingdom Metazoa; phylum Chordata; class Mammalia; order Primates; family Cebidae; genus Cebus; species Cebus imitator. The sequence continues at coordinate 2,563,592 of NW_016107324.1, forward strand.
AGAACTAAAACAAATATGCAAGAAAAAAACAACCCCATTCAAAAGTGGGTGAAGGATATGAACGGATACTTTTCAAAAGAAGACATATGAGGCCAACAAACATATGAAAACATGCTCATCATCACTGGTCATTAGAGAAATGTAAATCAAAACCACATTGAGATACCATCTCATGCCAGTTAGAATGGTGATCATTAAAAAATCTAGAGACAACAGATGCTGGAGAGGATGTGGAGAAATAGGAACACTCTTACACAGTTGGTGGGAGTGTGAATTAGTTCGATTGTGGAAGACAGTGTGGCGATTTCTCAAGGATCTAGAAATAGAAATACCATTTGACCCAGCAATCCCATTACTGGGTATATACCCAAAGAACTATAAATCGTTCTATTATAAAGACACATGCACATGTATGTTCATTGTAGCCCTGTGTACAACAGCAAAGACCTGGAACCAACACAAATGCCCATCAATGATAGACTGGACAAAGAAAATGTGGTATATATACACCATGGAATACTATGCAGCCATAAAAAATGATGAGTTCGTGTCCTTTGTAGGGACTTGGATGAATCTGGAAACCATCATTCTCAGCAAACTGACACAAAAACAGAAAGCCAAAACACCGCATATTCTCACTTATAGGTGGGTATTGAACGATGAGAACACATGGACTCAGGGAGAGGAGTATCACACACTAGGAGCAGTTGGGGTGGGTAGGGGACAGACAGCAGGGAGTGGGGAGGGTGAGGAGTAATAACTTGGGGAGAAATGCCAGATATAGTATTACCTAAAGTAAAATAAAAATAAAAACAAAACAACTACAACAAAAGAAAACTGTGGTTAGAGGAAAATTCATAGGATTGAAGGCATGATTCAGAAAAGAAAATCTAAAAATCAATAATCTAAGTTTCCACATTAGGATATTAGAAAAAGAAGAGCAAATTAAATCCAAAGCAAATGAAAAGAAAAATTAGAGCAGAAAATAATGAAATCAAAAATGGGAAATCAAGAAAAATCAATGAAACCAAAAAGCTGATTTCTTGAAAAGATCAATAAAATCAATAATCCTCTTGCCAGACTAAGATAAAGAGAGTGAGAGAACACAAATTACAAGTATGAAAGATGGGACAGCTCTAAAGATGTCCCATGGACATTAAAAGGATAATAAAGAAATAGTATGAACAACTTTATGCCCACAAATTTGATAACCTAGATGAACTGGACCAATTCCATGAAAATCACAATCTGCAAAAACTCATACAGGAAGAAATAGGCCATTTGAATAGAACTACATCTATTTTTAAAAATTGAATCAATACCTAATCACCTTCTAAAACAGAAAGCACGAATCCCAGATGAGTTCACTGGAGAACTCAACCCAACATTTAAGGAAAAAATTATGCCAATCCCCTACAATCGCTCTCAAAAGAAAACAGCAGAAGAAATACTTCCAAACTTATCCTATGAGGTCAGCATCGCCCTAACACCAAAATCAAAGACATTACCAAAAATAAGTTTTAAAAAGCTAAAAACCAGTATCATCCATGAAAATAGATGCAAAAACCTCAGCAAAAATATTGGCAAATCAAAGCTAACAATGTATGCAATAACTATACACCATGACCAAGTAGAATTTAATCTCAGGTATGCAAGTTTGGTTCAACATTCAAAAATTTATGTAATCCATCAATAAACAGGCCAGAGAATAACATTCACATCATCACATCAGTAGATGCAGAAAATGCATTTGGCAAAATCCAACACCCATTTATAATAAAAACCTGTCAGTAAACTAATGGAAGGTAATTAATTTTAAAAAGGGTAAAGAATATAAAAACAATACCACTAACATCATACTTAATAGTAAGAAATTAGAAGCTTTTCTTCTGAAACCAGGAAAAAGGCAAGCATGTCCTCTTTTACCACTTTTTCTCAACACTATACCAGAATTCTTAGTTATTGCAATAAGATAAGAAAATAAAATAAAAGGTACACCTATTGGGAAGGAAGAAATAAAACTCTTTGCTTGCAGATAACATCATTTTCCATGCAGAAAATCCAAAAGAATCAACAAAATCTGTAATTAGCATTTATAGCAATATTGTAGAACACAAGGTTAATATACAAAGTTAATCACCTTTCTTTATAACAGCAATGAACAAGTGAAATTTGAAATTAAAAAAAGAAACATTTACATTAGCACCCCCAAATGAAATACTGAGCTATAAATCCAACAAAATATGTACAAGATCTCTATGAGGAAAACTACAAATCTCTGATAAAAATAAATCAAAAAGGCCAGGTGCGATGGCTCACCCCTGTAATCCCAGTACTTTGGGAGGCTGAGGCAGGTGGATCATAATGTCAGGAGTTCAAGACCAGCCTGGCCAAGATGGTGAAACCCCACCTCTTCTAAAAACACAAAAATCAGCTGGGCGTGGTGGCAGATGCCTGTAATCCTAGCCACTCAGGAGGCTGAGGCAGAGGTTGCAGTGAGCCAAGATTGTGCCACTGTACTCCAGCCTAGACAACAGAGGAAAATTCTGTCTCAAAAAAAAAAAAAAAATTGAAGGTATTGTCAAGATATCAGTTCTTCCCAACTTGATCTATATGTTTGATGCAATCCTAATCAAAATCTCAGCAAATTATGTTGTAGCTATCTAGAAGCTGAGTTTAATGTTTCTGTGAAGAGACAAAAAAACTAAAACAGAATAGACAGAATAGAGAGCGAAAAGAAAACTTCCTACACTCACAACACTTCTGACACCAAATATGTGCATTTTCCATACCAAGCAATTCTCCAATTCTCTTCAGATACCAGCAATTTAATATAACAATAATTTAATTCTGACACTGTTAACTCTGACACCAGAGTTAACCCAGACCCTAAAGGATAAGGGTTCGATTAGACAAGGGTGCACCCTACTTCAGTCGCAAGTCACAAGTACTGGGTGCCCAGGATATCTGCTCCCTTTACTTAGTGATATGGCTCAGAACTGTGGCCCCACCAAATCTCCTGTCAAATTTTAATCCCCAGTGTTGGAGGTGGGGCCTGTTGGAAGGTGATTGGATCATGGGGGCTGACCTCTCATGAATAGTTTAGCACCGTACCCCTTGGTACACTGAATAGTGAGTGTGTTCTCATGAGATCTGTTTTGTGTGGCACCTCCCCGCCTTCCTTCTACTCCAGCTATATGATGTGCCTTGCTCCTGCTTTGCCTTCTGCCATAACTGGAAGCCTCCTGAGGCCTCCCCAGAAACAAAGACCACTATGCTTCCTGTATAGCCTACAGAACCATAAGAAAATTAAATGTCTTTTCTTTATAAATTACCCAGTCTCAGGTATGTATTTATAGCAGTGCAAGAACAGACTATTCATTTGACTGAATTGGGGGGTTCCCACAACCCTTGCCTCATGTTTAGTAATTTGCCATAAAAGCTGTCAGAACACAGAGAATACATTACTCATGCTTATGAGTTTATTATAAAGAATACAGATGAACAGCCAGATAAGGAGATACTGAAGGTGAGGTCTGGAAGAGTTTCAAGCAGAGTAGCTTGTGTTCCCGTGTAGTTGGGGTACACCACCCTTTCCTGAGTGGGCACGTTAACCAACCTAGCAGCTCTCCAAACCCTGGAGATTTTTAAATGGAGGCTTATCTTGTAAGCATAATCAATTATTAACTTAATCTCCAGCTCCTCTGTCTGCCCTGAGGATAGGAGTGGGGCTGCAAGTTCCAAGCTTTTAATCATGGCTTGTTCTTTCTGATATCTAGCTCCCATCCTGCAGCTATCTAGGAGCCTACTTAGAGTCACTTCATTAGAACAAAATATGCTCCTATTACTCGAGAAATTCTAAGGGACTTAGAAACTGTGTCAGAAACCAGGGACAAATACTAAATATATATTTACTACGTTACATGCTCAGAAATAAACCAACAAAATCAACTAGTCTTTAACAAAGGGGCAAAGGCAATTCAGTGAAGAAAAAAATAGTTTTTTAAACAGATGATACTAGAACAACTAAACATCAACATGCAAAAAAATAAATCTAGATACAGACCTTCTACCTGTAGGGGAGGGAAAAGTGACTCTCCTCCATTCTCCTAGGTTCTTTGGCTGGGCTACAGCTCTTAAGCTGACATACAACAGATTTACAAAATAAAAGCCATTTTAATTACATGCATGCACATGGAAGTCCCACAAAAAAATAAAGCTTGAAGAAGGGCTAGACGACTGATATTTATATAGTATCTTGAGCTACAGAAAGAAATAGGGTTTGGGGCTTGGCGGGGAACAGTGGTGGAGACAAATTATGGGAAGGTAGGTGGAGAAAATGTACTATAAATAAAGGTTGCCTTGTTACACAAATATAAATAAGGCTTTTTGGTGAAAAAGGTTTTCTTGGAGTAGTTCTCTTCCTGATACAGACATCTTCCCAAATGTAAATTTTCTTTATGGTTGTAAATTTCTATTTACAAAAGGGGTGTTTTATACTTTAGGCAGCTGAGGGGGTGATGAAGAGCTTTTCCTGTGTTGGCTGGTTCTCAATTTCTTTTGACTCAAAGTAATCAATATGCCACAATGGCATGTTTTGGAATGGAATATTCTGGTGTCTTGCAAGTCATACTGGAGTGGTGTGCCTGAGCCCTAACACATCCTTCACCATAATTAGCTCAAAATGGATCACACACCTAAACATAAAACACAAAACTGTATAAGATAACATAGGAGAAAAATCTAGATGACCTTGTATTTGGGAATGACTTTTTAGATGACACCAAAGGCATGATTCATGACAGAATTATTGATAAGCTGGACTTCATTCAATTTTAAAACTTCTGTTCTGCTAAAAATCCAGACAAGAGAAGAAAAGACAAGCCACAGACTGGGAGAAAATATTTATAAAACAACATATCTGACAAAAGAAAGTTATCCAAAATAAAGAACTCTTAAAACCTCAACAATAAGAGAACAAACAACCTGATTAAAAACTGGGCCAAAGATCTTAATAGACACATCACCAAGGAAGATGTACAAAGGGCAAATAAGCATATGAAAAGATGCTCTATATCTTATATCATCAGGGAAACGCCAATTAAAACAATATTGAGATACACTATGCACATACTAGAATGGCTGAAAATCTAGAACACTAACATCAAATGCTGCAAGGATGTGGAGCAACAAGAACTCTCATTCATTGCTGGTGGGAATGCAAAATGGTACAGCCACTTTGAAAGACAGTTTGACAGTTTCTTATAAAACTGAATATACTCTTACCATAAAATCCAGCAATCGTATTCTTTTTTGGGGGGAGGGAGGGTATTTATATCCAAAGGAGTTGAAAATTAATGTCCACACAAAAATATGCATACGGATATTTATAGCAGCTTTATTCACAATTGCCAAAATTTGGCAACACTGAAGATGTCTTTCAATAAGTGAAATGGTAATACATCATAAAAACAATTACTATTCAGCACTCAAAAAAATGCGCTACTAAGCCATGAAAAAAAACAGGAATCTTAAATGTGCATTTCTAAGTGAAAGAAGCTAGTCTGAAAAGGCTACATACGGTATGATTACAGCTACACGACATTCTAGAAAAGCCAAAATATGGAGACAGTAAAAAGGTTAGTGATTGTCATTAACCTTTTTAGTTAGTGGATTTTCGGGGAGGAAAGGATAAAAAGGCAGAGCGCAGAGGAACTTTAGGGCAGTGAAACTAGTCTATGATATTATAATGGTGGACACATTATACATTTGTGCAAATCCATAGGTGTACTGCACCAACAGTAAATCCTAATTAGCATACACTATGGACTTCAGGTGATAATGTGTGTCAGTATAGGTTCACTGATTGCAACAAATGAACCATTCTGGTGGGGAATGTTAATAATCAAAGAGGCTGTGCACATGTGTGAGCAGGAGATGTATGATATATCTCTAACTTTCTACTCTGTTTTGTTGCCAACCTACAAGTAGTCTAAAAAGAGAAAGTCCATTTTTTAAAACAGCATTAATGAGAATGTGGTGAAATTGGAGCCCTCATACATGGCTGAGGGGAATGTCAAATGGTGCGGCCACTTTGGAAAACAGGTTGGAAGTTCCTCTAAAGGTTAAACCCAGCGTTACAACAAGACCCAGCAATTCTGCTATATTACACTGCCTCAGTGGTGCATTGACAAAACTGGATTATTCGCCTTATCTGTGTTACGCTGATTCAATATTAATGACTGTTTTTCTCTCCAGTTTTTACCTCTTTCATGCCCTTGGCATGGTGAGGAATTATTTCACAGTCCATGCCTCCCGAGCTATCTTCTCTTTAGAAAACAGTGGTATCTTATTTTAGGACAAGTAGCATCAATGGCCTCTAGCCCACAGAATTTTCTAACGTGTTACCCATCCTCATTATTTTCACATGGTAATTTATGAAGCTGGTTGTTCAGACTGGTCCCAAATAAGTTTGTGCTATCTGCTGATGGGACCACTAGACATTTGAATTTCCTTGTTCATCATCACCCTAACACATTATCACTGTGGTTTTTCAAATTTTATAGTACTTCTCAAACACACAACAATTTCTATCTCATTCTTAGTAAATAATTTTACTGACAAAATGTAAGTCACTAGAGAATGAGCTCTTCCAACTTTGTCCCACTCTTAAATACTTTGCCCATACCACTTGCTTTCCTCAGCAATTGCAGAGGTAGATTCTCTCTGCTGACTGTATACAAGATGCGTTAAGATCAAGGACTGTGGTATTTTCATCTTAACTCATTCACATAGCCCAGTACTTTGCACTTAGTAGTTAATTATGCACTACATAAATGAATAAATATGCAACAATTGAAACAAATTCTTTACTACAAAAATCCTAGACTTCATCTATTTCATTGATACACCAATCCATAAGGCTCATTGAACAGAGTGGAAAGATGTGCCCAAACCACATTCTACACCACTTAGTCTCAGCCAGCAGCAATGCAAACCTGGTCCAAGGGGAAAATGGGGACTTGACTTCTAATCATTTCAGAGAACAGACAGGCAGGTATCACACAACTTCGTTTTAGTTGCAAAATAGTTCTTTTGGTTCTTCACGGAAGTTATTTGGCTGACTTTAAATTTGAGTCACTTCAATGAGAGGTACCTACTACTTTCCTTAAAATTTATATCAAAATTAAAAGAAGAACTCTGATCTCCTGTGAGGATGTTTTGAGAATTCACAGGTTTGACCTTGCTTTCTTTTTATGACTAGTGGGCTTTTGTTTCTCTTCTCCCTTCCCTCCCCACCCGAACAACCATATCAAACATATTTTAATAACGTTACTTGGTAAACAGAAGCCCCTATTTAGATACTTATAAAATGTTTCAAGTCATTCCATGGATTTTATATCTGTGTTGCTGTGAGGACCTGTTTTACATTCTCTGAAATCCCCAGACCCGTTCAAGCAGCTCTTGAAAGGACAACATAGGTTGGAGCCCATTTCACCCACGAGAAATGAAATTACAAGTGAGAACAGTATTTTTGGCATATTTGAGTTCTTGCTCAAGCGTGTGAACAGTCACTGGGTCAGGGAGCTTCCCTGGCTTACACCTCTGAAGACATCAAGTACTTCTGCACCTGAGAGTGCTGCCCATGTGAGTGTGCACCGCGTCACCCGGGCTGGCGACAAGGCCGAGATTTACAGCACTAGGGTGTGGTCACCAGGCAACCTGCTGAGACCTGGCCGGCTTTTCCTTAGCTATTCCTCTGGGCACATTTGCTTACCTTTGGCAGTAGTGCAGAGGGCATAATCTCCAAAAGCCACTTCTGCTGTTGAAGGAAATGTCGGACTCCTGATAGATTCTCCTTCTGATGCATTTCTTCTCCTCCCTGGATGTTTGTGGGGCTCGTCTGTTGTTGTTTGTTTGTTGGATTTTTAATCTGGGACCTCATCCTACAGTGAGCTTTGGATAAAGTGAACCCTCTTCAATTTGAACTCAAATGACTGGTCACAGGGAAAGCCCCTGAAGTCATGGTGAAACGGAACGAGTAACATCGTAAGAGAGACGGGTAGGCCTTGCTGGCCCGAGGTTCTTATCTGGCTTGGGGGCGAGGGTGGAGTTCATTAATGGCTTCACAGGTAAAAGCACTTTACTTTCAAAGAGTAAAGTGATTGTGCTTGCTGATTGATTCCCAGAGATTAGCAACCCAATCTTAAATGGTCACACCGGTAAGGAAAGCATAAGTGTCCATTCAAATGTGAATATAAAAAGGAATTTGAGGTACAGATTATTAATCTGGTGCCACTTATAAGTCAACTTCTCCTACTAGGATGTGATTTCCTAGCAGTCAGCATCTGTCTTATTCATTTCTGTGAGTTCAATGCTTCAGTGGGTGCCTGGTGCACAACGGAGCGTAATCAATTTGTTGACGGGACAAATACATGGCATAAAAAAGTGAAATTGTAAAAATTATTTGGAATTTAGCAATAAAGTCTAAAAATTTTGGTAATCAGTCACTTCTTACCAGAGTGAAATCTAACATTTAAAAATAGCAAAAAGAGTATAATTGGCATGTTTGTAACACAGAGAAATAAAGCTTGAGGGGTTAGATACCCCATTTATGTGAAGGGAGTATTATGCGGTATGTCTATCAAAATAGCTCATGTACTCAATAAATATATACACCTATGTACCCATAAAAATTTTAAAAGAGTAACATCTAAAATAACCACAAACCACTGTATCTCACTATAAACTGATTTGCCTGCTGCAGTTTAAACAGAAAGCCACTGTCACAGACACACTGGTAACCAGCCTTACCTCATTCTCTCCAGGGATCATATGCAGTCGGGAGAAATTCTGTGATTTCTCACTCCTAGAACGTGGTTTCGCAAAGACCATAAAGTGACCAACTACGTTGTAAAGCGAATTACACGTCCATTTTACATATTGTTCAAGGGTCCAGTCAATTGTAAGTGTGTCTTAGGAAATGCAGCTGCTGAAGGAGAGAGAATCTCACAAAATTTACTGCATAGGCCTAATTCTAACACAATAGAATAACATCATTAGTTTCAATGAGCTCACCTGCATTTCTCCAGCCCTTAACAGAGATTCTTGATAGAATACAAGTGGAGGTGTGCACAATTACCACCCTCCTCTAAGAGGAAAAGAGTAGATGTGAGCAAGGAGCCACATTGTGCCAGCTTTTAGAAATCATTTGTTAATAGGTATTTTCTTTGAACGTTTGTGTTTGCCGCACGTAGACACCATTGTGTTTGTATTCAGTGTCACCAGCTGAAACATATACTGTATAGCCAAAGAGCCATTCACTGAGAATGTACCAGCTGACAGCTATAAGGCTTTAATGATTTACTCACAACACATGCTGAATGCACGTCACCCCACCCCAACCCCACCCCAACACACACACATTTTATGAAGTTTAATGCAGAAGGGAACTCTACTAAAACGAAAAATCGATTATTTTAGAGGCAAAAAGTAACCTTTTTTGCGAGCATAAATAAGTGCTGTTTAGCACTCATATGTGATGAAAAAAATCATTGTTCAGAGTCAATGGCCATCTTTGTGGAGAATCATAGGAGCTTTATAACTTGTTAATAGACCTGAAAGTTTGCAGAAGTTTAACTCTCCCACAAAACCATAACCATTTCCAGGAACCTATGGAAATTACTAGCACGTGATTACTTTACTCAGGCTTCCGACTTCTCATTCACCCTGGATTCAACATTCCCTGGATTATCAATTCAGGTCCCTTTCAGGTTGTGCAGGCCTGATATTGATCTATCATTCTTTATGCTGGGATGTGGGCTCAAGAGTTCACATTGAAAAGCAGTATTTGAACAATTGAACCCTACATAGTCACAGATATGGACCAATTTACTTTCCTGACTCTTAAGGGTTACCTTCAACTCATTTTAGCAATAAAATAAGAATTGCGTGTTGATCTAAAATTACCCAAGCCAGACATTGATGCTATTTTCTCAAGAACATTACTTCAATTACCATTTCTTACTTTGCTGTTTTAACCTGTTGTTCTTAAGCATCTCTTCCCTTGAAGCATGCTCAATTTCTTCCAGAGAAAAAACAAAAACACAAAAAGTTTCTTTTCACTCAGTTTCCAATTAGCTCTATCTGCCTCTTTTTTTCTCAAAGCTGCTTTTTTCTTCCTACTGCCATTTTTCAGAGAGGTCTATATTCCTGCTTCTACCCTCTTCCTCCCTAGACCCTGGCCCTGGCTTCACCACCAAATCTCTCGTGTAGTTTTAAAAAATTTAGATGACAAATGTTCAAGCCTCTCCTCTGGAAATCTCAGCCCAGAACGTGTGATAGAGATTGGAAATTCCACGCTTTTTTAATCTCTAAAAAGGACTGAGGCATAGCCACAGCTGAGAAGTGTGGCCTTAGACCTTTGCAATGACCTCCACCTCCAACACTATTTCCTTTCTAGAATGGCTCTGATAACCTCCTGATCACAAACTCCAACTGCCCTTTCTTAGTGTCCATCTTTCTGCAGCGTCGACCCTGATGAACACCACTCTTCTAGCTCCCCTTCCTTGGTTGCCCTTTCTTTGTCTTTTGTCCCCAGTAAACTTTGTTTTACCTCTGAAATTCAACATTGAAGGCATTCTTCAATATTTCACCCTGTGCCTTCATTTTCTATTTTTACCATTGGCAAAGGCAACCTCCGCACTGCTATGGACTTCTAAGTTCTGGATCTGCTTTTCCTACTGTTAAAAACAAAGCACATAGCCAGAATTGTCCCTGAGGTCACTACAGGGGAAAGCATGCAGACTCAGGGTTCTCAAGACTCAAAGAACCCACTGCAAATGAACTCATGCTGGTCCCAATGGCAGAAATTGATTCACTAGGTCAGACTTGAGGTCCTGCCTGTAATTTGTATTTTTTCAAGTACATAGATAACAGTGATGTGCAACGGAGGTGAGCATTCAGCTAAACACCATAATTAGTTGTTTAGCAGCATTTATCCTGAAGGATTCCAACATTAAAAAAAAAAACTCAAGCACCATTCATTGAACTGTTAATGGCATCTATAATTTACCATGTCACAGATAGCATCACAGATAGCATCACAGTGCAGTTTTCCTTAATACAACCAGATTCTTTCTCTCCCCATGTGACCAGTCTTAGCATTGTTCTCATCCAAAAAAAAAAAAAAAAAATCCAACTGCAAAGCCTCAAAGATTAATGTACCTCCTAATTCAGTTTTGTTGAAAAAAAAGGAGGTTATATCTCATCTATATAACAAAACTTGATTTTAAAAAAAGTTTTTAGACATTTTTATCTTAAAATTCTATTCTGAAACAATAGCTGAAGTAATCTCAATATCTCTCTCTCCTTCTCTCTCTTTTGACAGTTTTTTGTTGGTATTAATTCATGATATGGTTTGGCTGTGTCCCCACCCAAATTTCATCTTGAATTCCCATGTGTTGTGGGAGGGACCCAACGAGAGGTAATTGAATCACAGGGGCAAGTCTTTCCTATGCTGTTCTCATGATAGTGAGTAAATCTCACAAGATCTAATGGTTATTAAAGGGGGAGTTTTCCTGCACAAGCTCTCTTCAAACAAAAACAGTTTAGAGTATCTGGCAAAAAAATATTTCTAAGCAGCAAAAACATTCAAGAGATGACTTGGGTGCTGTTAAAGGCATTCAGTTTTATAAGGAAAGCAGGTATAAAAGTTGAGAAAATTTGCAGCCTAGCAATGTAATAAAAAAGAAAAGTTCATTTTCTAAGGAGAAATTCAAGGTGGCTGCACAAATTTGCATAAGTAACAAGGAACCAAATGTTAACCCACAAAACAATGGGAAAAATGTTTTCAGGGCATATCAGAGGTCTTCACTGCAGCCCCTCCCACCAAAGACCTGGAGGCCTAGGAAAAAATGGTTCCATGGGCCCAGCGCAGGATCCCCACACTGTGTGCAGTCTAGGGACTTGGAGCCCTGCATCCCAGCCACTCCAGCTGTAACTAAAATGGGCCAAGGTACAGCTCGGGGTATTGCTTCAGAGGGTGGAAGCCCCAAGCCTTCTGTGGGTGCACAGAAGTCAATAATTAAGGTTTGAGAACCTCTGTCTAGATTTCAAAAAATATATGGAAATGCCTGAATGCCCAGACAAAAGTTTGCTGCAGGGATGAGGCCCTCATGGACAGCCTCTGCTAGGGCAATGCAGAAAGAAAATGTGGGGTCACAACCCTCATACAGAGTCCCAACCGGAGCACTGATTAGTGGAGCTGTGAGAACAGGGCCACTGTCCTCCAGACCCCAAAATGGTAGATCCACCAATAGCTTGCACCATGCACCTAAAAAAACCACAGACATTCAACATCGACCCATAAAAGCAACCAGGAGGGGGCGCCATACCGTGCAAAGGCACAGGGGCGGAGGTACCCCAAACCACTGGAACCCACTTCTTGGGTCAGCATGACCTGGATATGAAACATGGAGTTGAAGAAAATAATTTTGGAGCTTCAAAATTTAAATGCCCCTCTGGATTTCAGACTTGCATGGGGCCTGTAGCCCCGTTATTTTGGCCAATGTCTCCCATTTGGAATGGCTGTATTTATCTGATGTCTGTACCCCCATTTTACCTAGGAAGTAACTAACTTGCTTTTAATTTTACAGGCTCATAGGCGAAAGAGACCTGCCTTATCTCGGATAAGACTTTTGAGTTAATGCTAAAATGAGACTTTAGGGGACTGTTGAAATGGTATAATTGGTTTCAAAATGTAAGAACATAAAATTTGGAAGGGGCCAGGGGCGGAATAGTATGCTTTGGCTGTGTCCCCACCCAAATCTCATATTGAATTCCCACATGTTGTGGGATGGACCTAGTGGGAGTTAATTAAATCATAGGGGTTGGGGGGCAGGTCTTTCCCTTGCTGTTTTCAATAGTAAGTCTCATGAGATCTAATGGTTATTATAAGGGGGAGTTTTCCTGCAACCAGGAGGGGACGCTGTACTCTGCAAAGCCACAGGGGCAGAGCTGCCCCAAACCACCAAGCTCTCTTCTCTCAACTGCCACTATGTAAAATATGTGCCTTTCACCTTCTGCCATAATTATGAGGCCTCCCTAGCCGTGTGGAACTGTAAATCCATTAAACTTCCTTCTTTTGTAAATTGCCAAGCCTCAGGTATGTCTTTGTCAGCAGTGTAAAAATGGACTAATACAATTCACTATTCTTTTAAAACCATGACTTCTAAAAGCTTTCTCCCTGTGGGAAACATCAGCCTATCATGATGGTTATGGCAACGATGGTCACCATCTTTACCTAGATCCAGGCTAGTTTCAACCCTCTACGGGGCCTGTGTGATATGCCTTCCAGTAAAACACAAGCCAGGCCCATCAGAGGCAGGAAGCTATAGATGGAGTTAATAACCAGGAAATAGACAGCCTTGGGGTCCCAAAGAAAACAATTATGAAACATGGAAGAGTAAAACTAAGAAGATACTTGCCTATCAGGAAACAGGTTTGGAGAAATTTGATGAGAAGTGATTAATGTAGTGAAGAAATGCAAAGTATTAAAACAAAATGTTAGAGCTATAGCAAACAGGAAACTGAGTGGCGGAGTAATCAAATGACATAATAGTATAAGAAAAAGCTAAGACTGATGTCCTGAATTAATGTTTATTGTTGACAGGATTAAACCATCTTCCCGTCTTGACTCTGTACTTGTCAACAACAGGTACCATGTTTCACAATCTCTGGAGAGAGCATGATATATATGTTGGTGGGTGAGGTATGAACAAATGCAAGAACCTGGACTGGACTCAGTTGTATTGGTTTTTGCCTTTTTTTTTTTGACAGGGTCTCACTGTCTCCCAGACTGTAGTGCAGTGGCCAAGCATAGCTCACTGCAGCCTCAGCCTCCAGGCCTCAAGCCATCCTCCCATCTCTCACCCTCCAGAGTAGCTAAGACTATAGGTATGCACAACCACTCCCGGCCAATCTGTGTATTTTTTTGTATATATTGGGTTTCACCAAGTTGGGCAGGCTTGCCTCAAAATCCTAGGCTCAAGTGGTCTGCCCGCCTCAGCCTCCCAAAGTGCTATGATTACAGGTGTGAGCCAGTGTACCCAGGTATAGTGCTTTATTAATATACTGATCTCTTACTTGTTGACACAAATTTAGCAATTTGTTTTCAAGAACATGATATCATTCAAAATCATTTTACCGACTTGCTTACTCTCCTGTTACCCTTTCTTTTTGCTCCTCATCACCTTTCAAAAAAATTACATCTGTTTTCAATAATACAACTTCAACCTTCTCAGCACTTATTAATACTGCACAAAGCCTAGGAAAATAAAACATTAGTATTATCATAAATAAAATGCTAGCTATTTAAATATAGTCAAATCTATATTATTTTCACAAATGGATTCAAATTACTAATATATGTTTGCATGTGGTCTTTTGGGTACATAATAAAATGTTAGTGTAAATATGATGTTAATTTTAATAAATACTGTTTGTTTAGATTCTGGATTATGTTATAAAATCAATAAGAATTTGTTGATCTAGTTAAAATTACAAAATAGAGATGCATGCACTAAAATAGTCAAGGGAAAGTGTTAATAATATATTTGCTTTCAGCCTATGAAGTGAAGTAAACATCTTTTTTCCAAAGATAAGTCATCAAATATGATTTGAGAATAGATTCAGTGCTTTGCACTTCATGTTGGCTGACTGCTCTACTCTAAGTGTGATTCAAGTTATTAACTTTAATCTTTAATGTCTCTATGATTCAGCAACTGCACAATTCCTGAATAAATAACCAGATACGCTAAAATATTATTACTATAGTTCCTGATGTATGAAATTTGGGTTATCTTTGACCTAATGTGACTAAATGACAATTCCTTAACTTTCCGGTGCATAATAATATGCTATTCTAAAATCATAACAGGCTTACCCCATTTGGAGACGGTTATGGCAAGCTCTACTAATCTGATCTTACTAAAATTCACATTATGAAATTTTCCATGTTTTGATTCTTTATTCATTGAGCACTCTTTGGATGCTTTCTTTGTACAGCAATCTACATTCCAACTTTAAGAAATTCTGTAAGTTACAATAACAATGATAACTGTCACACAGACCAGTATGTCTGTATTGGCACAATGCTTATTGGCACATTTCAGTCTGTGTGACAGTTACAGTTCTAATTGTCCATTAGTAAATTGGCATTCTGTTCTTTTAAAAATAAATTACTTTCTCATTCTCCTTTGTTCATCTTTCTATGAAACCACCTGGAGTGAGGATCATCTTGCAGCATCATGATACTGACATTGTGTCTTGTGGGCTGACACATATGGTGCCAATGGCAGGCGCAATTAAGAACAGGGATACAAATTAGGTGGTGGTTGGGGGGAAGCAAAATAGGAGCAATTAAATTGTTGGGCGACACTCTCATTGGGAAACAATGTAAACAGTGTAGTGCCCCCTTGATTTCCTCACCACTCACAGAAACCCAGGAGAGCCAAACATAAATCTAATTCATGTAATCTTAAAAAACAAAACAAAACAAAACAGACACCTTTACATAGTCATTTCTTTGCATTGATTTAGCTATGACAAATCTTGCTTTCAAGTTTACCGATTGTAGCAATAGATAAGTTATTATAGACTGACTGACATCTCACCTGTTTCTAGTTTATAGACAGTCAAATTCCTTCTAAATACAATGACTACCTCTAGAGAAAGTTTTAAAAGACCTCTATACCAGTCAAAAAGGATAGTTTCCAGCAGGGACTTAGAGGGAGTGACTTTATAGAAATACTAGCCACCAGAGTCAGTTCTTGATCTTTGGAAACAATTTCCTAATACCACAAACATTGTCCCACTCCAATAACAATATGACATCAAAGCAATCACCTGGGCCAGAAATAATTCAGATTGTTAGCCATGCCTCTGATTTTGTGTATTAAGAAAACAAACATCTAATATAGGCTACAAACAAACATAGGCTGCTACATTGAAGTACTGCAGTAAAGTGGGAAGAGTGAGAAAGGGGTCATGGCCGTAATGATAAAAGCTAATATTTATTCAATGTCATTACATGCATTCATCTAATTACCTTACATAAACCATTTGATTCTTATGCTACCTAACAAGATGAGGTCTATTATTATTTTCTTCATTAAATAAAAGAAGAACTTAGGGAAAAGAAAGGTTATATGACCTATCCAAGGCCACAGCAGGTAAGGTAGGTAATCAAGGTGGGATCTGAACCTAAGCGATTTACAAGTTTATACTCTTAACCATTGTGCCGCAGCCACTTTATAAAAGAGGGCTGGTGGTGTGGGGTTACATGGGGCAGGGCAGAAATACAAATCTTCATTTTTCTAACTATTTGTGTGACTTTGGATGAATATTCAAATTCTCTAGGCTCTTGCTCTTCAAATTATGGTTCTTCCAACACTTATCATTTTGCATACCTTGAGAGCTTGTTAGAAATGCAGAATCTTGGCATGTTAACAAGATCTCCAGAAGATTTATATGCACATAAAGTTTGAAGAAACATGGATCTAGACCTTAACAGCAAAATTTAAAAGCTGACCAGGGTGATACCAGCAGTCTCTTTCAACCCAAAATTCTCTGTATGTGTGCATGACACTTCAGCTGTGTAGGTGTTTAATACGTCCATGCATTCTCAAAATCAAATGCTGGATATTATTCACGATTGGAAAAATAATTCACAAATTCATCATTGTTTCTTGGTACATAATTTGTCAAAGTTGGGTTACATGTTCTGTGTGGATTAAACTAATATAAAAAGCAGTGAAAATCTATTTGAATTCTGATGTTTGCATTTTATATCAATGTTTTCTCACAGTACAGACTTATATGTAACCAACATTTCGAAGTTGGATACAACGATAATTTATTCATAAGTAAAACTTAAATAACTGTCTTCAAAAGGTTAGCAAAGCCTTGATTCATTTTTGAGTTGTTTTTCTCTAATGAAGACATTAATTGCTATTCCTATCTTCTAGGAAAATGTACAGTCGATGCTCCATTTTCTCTTTCTTCAACTCATTAATAACATATGTTTTTCCACTTTGCACTAATGACAATTAACTTCTGGAAGTTATTGAATTTTATAAATGAGCATGAGGTTATTACAAGGAGGCTATAACAACCTTATCCTGATATTTTAACAAGTAGATGTATTTTAATTATTTATGATACTTTGTAACATGCCAGTAAATGCTTTCTAATGATTTTTGTAAATGCAATGAAGTCTTAATAATCTTATATATGACTATTACGCCTTGCTATGAAATTTTTCACTAGCAATGTAAAGTGATACCACTGACAGGGTTATGAGAATTAGATTCTTGGATCTGTGAAGTTTGAGTCATTATATGACTACAATTTCTATAATTATCCCCCCAAAAAAACTTAATTTTGTTATATGTTCATGTCACTGCTTTTGAATTGCTCCTTGGAATGGTCTTCCTTTGTGAACATATCATTGACAAAAAGTGGGCGTCTATGTTTGTCCTAATGACTGGTTAATTTGAGTGAAATACTAACTCCCAATATTCCAGTAACCACTGGCTGACTTTGGACAAAGAATTTCTATTTTCTTGGCTCTTACTATTCAAAGTATTGTTCAGTTGTGGGCTCATGCTGGGGTCTACCACTGGGTCCCCAAATCAGTGAATGGCACAGCTGAGAACAGCTGACCCTAACTTGCTGCTTACATATTAAAAGCCCTGTAGTTGGGGAATTTCCCATGTTCATCCCAGGTGTCCCTGACTTGAAACACTGGATTCATTTCTGGACTGACTCTGACTTGCCACTTTGGATCAATGTGCTTGTATGACCTGCCCAAGGTTAAGTTCATTTTCTCCTCTGGACACTCCCTCCTTAACCAGCCTCCTCAGCCCCATGCACCCCTCTAGGTTCCTGCTGTATGTAGTGGGGTGGGAAGGAATCATAAATCAGATGGGAAAAAATCTATGGGTTCTATTTCACTTTATGTTCAATTTTTAAGACTTATAACTTTATATCCATAAGTAAAAATGAGATACAAAGGAACTACAAAAGGGAGACTGATGAGCATATTGTTGAAATATTAGTACTTTAAATTAAAATGAAACAAAGTTAAACAGTTTTCTCAGTTGCACTAGCCATATTTCAAGTGTTTATTAAGCATATGTGGCTAGCTTTTAGCATATTGGACAGTGCATATAGAACATTTACACCATCGATGAGAGTTCTATTCTGGACAGTGGCACTCTAGTTTCTTTACGTATACTTCTTCATTTTCTTCTAGTAGCACCCTTATAAGGCAGGACATTACCCCAGTATTTACACACAAGGACTCAAGAGACTCAACAACAGATGGTAGGCTCACTCAGCTAGGAAGTGAAAGAGTCAGAGTTTGAAATCAGAATTCAGAGTCATTTATACTAAAGATTTAAATACTGATTTGTCTGACTCTAACTTTCTACTCTGTTAGATTCTAGATGCCTAATTGCTAACAGTATGCACATGCATCTCAGAACACGATTTTGCAGCTGATCATCTGTTTCAACCCCTGAGTTTTGTATACGAGACTAGAAAGGAAAATTATTTTAAGTTTGCAATACTAGTAATTTTTTTTCTTTTTTTTTTCTACAAGCCTACAGCTAACATTATAGAAAAGTGCCAACATTTCAAAATGTTATTTCCCATGACTCCTACATCTCCTTCTTGGACATAGTTTGATTTAAAGGGGTAGGGAAAATAAGAGAAAAGAAATTAATATGTATTGAGTCTTAACTTTATGCTAAACACTGTGTTGGTTTGTAAACAAGAATGCTGTGAAGTAGGCATTATCTTCATCTTGCAAACAAGGAAAGAATCACAGAGATGTTGTGGTGGAGTAATGCCCTTGGACCTCTCCTATCACGTCAGCAGTGGTTTATCCTAATCATCGCAATCGATTACTCTGGATTTGTCTCACTTCCCTTGTCATTTTTCTACATGAACTTACTGAATCCCTTACAACTCCCTTGATACATAGTGTGACAATGAGCTGATCCCTGTGATGTCCACCGTCTTGCCGTTTACACTGTCACGCAGAAGAAGAAGGCTTTTTAGAAAGATGGCAATGACCTTTCAACTTAGCTTATAAATGATGAAGCCTGGCAATACTGGGATATAACATATATTCTTGACCTGCGGCTTAAATACATTGCCATTTCTTTAATGATTAGAATATAAGGAATCTGGCAAGCCAGCTGGGTAAGTAAAGATGGTGCTTCTCATAAATGGACCAAATGATTCAAGAGGCTGCACGGAGACTCTTTAGCCACTCTCTGTGTTCTAAGTTTAAAGTATCAAGGGTGAGAATCCAATGATTCTGTCTTTCCAATGACAATTTTTTAAGAAAAATTACTACATGAAATTTGACTTGATAATTCTCTGGGATGCAGAAAATCATCCTCATTTCATAGATATGAAAATAAGTGCCATTCCTGTATTTATAAAACTATTCCATAAGTGACCAACCTGAGATTTGAGCTCACATCTGATTGACTTCAAAGTTCATGTTTTCTACTACCTCACTCCTGAAAGTATATAGAAGAAGCAGAGTTAGGGCCATAAATGCCATTTAGATATTTAATGATAAGACACCTGGCAGCCAGGTGAAATCAGTATATATACAAGGTCAGTCAGAACACTGGGGCAGATTCCAAAGAAGCTATAGGACACAATATTTCTCGTTGGCACTTAAAGCATAGTAGGGAAATTATTTTTTTAAAAAAACAGCCCGACTCCAAAATAACAAAATGGTATCTCACTACATAGGAGAAACCAACAAAATCACATAATATCTGAATTTTAAATCAAATGTGATGTTAATTCTAAGTACATAATGGAAATCTAATGAAGTCAAGAAACAAGGCCTAGAAAAAGTGAGTTAACGAATGAGTAGAAGGGTTTATAATTACTATATCAAAAGAGTATTCAAAAAGCAAATCTCTAATTTCATGTAATTACGCCGTTAAAAGTAAAGTAAATGCTTCTAAAACTGCTGTTAAAAACAGTTTGTTCTCTTCCGTAGTTAAGGAGTTTATCTTATAACTTTATTTGCAGCACTAACTTTTTCCAAGTCCTGTCAAATACTTAACATACTGGTTACCATGTGCCCAGCCCCTGAATAAATTAGCATAAATTCTAAATTAATCTGATTTAAGGAGATTTTATTACAAGTTCAGCTTTTCATTTTCCTTCAGAAACATCTCTGAATATAAACAAGTAGAGCTCTTAAAATGTATTAACACATTGTAACTTTTGATTAGGCTGTCTATGTCCTGATCCTTAGCTTTGTTAATCCTGAAATGAAGCTGACACAGAGAAATCTAGAAAACAAAATTATCTTGAAAACATGTAAGAAATTGTGTTCAAGGATGCAGAGATGTTCTCCAAGTGCGATACTCATGGCCAGCCAGTGTTGCTAAATTAAAGAGCAGATAAAGTTTGGAACTACTATATCAGAATAAACAAAACATTATGATGCTCTTTGGTTAAATATATGCCAGATGATTAAAATTTCTCTCTTTTAATTACAATGTATTTTTAATTTAATTTTGAAGCCTTTTGCTGCTAATTGTTTCAACTGTTTTGTTTTGTTTTGTTTTTTACTTAAACACATTATAAGCTCTTTAAGGAATTATTTTGTTTGTTTGTTTTTTGAGATGGAGCCTCGCTCTGTCGCCCAGACTGAGGAAAATTTTCACTAAAAATAGGTTGGCAAAAATAAGTACTTATGGCTGGGTGCAGTGGCTCACACCTGTAACCCCAGCACTTTGGGAGGCCGAAGCAGGCAGATCACCTGAGGTCTGGAGTTTAAGACCAGCCTGGTCAACATGGTCGAACCCTGTCTTTGCTAAAAATATAAGACTTAGCTGGGTGTGGTGGTACACGCCCATAATCCCGGCTACTCAGGAGGCTAGCAGGAGAATCACTTGAACCCAAAAGGCAGAGGTTGTAGTGAGCTGAGATGGCACCACTGCACTCCAAACTAGGTGGCAGAGTGAAACTCTGTCTCAAAAAAAAAAGTACCTATTCATCTAGTAGCATGTTTAAAATAAAGTTAGACAAATATTGTCATCATAATTCTACATTTCAGTTTACTGTAATATCTTACAAAATTCCAATATTTACATGAGTATTCTGTCAAAGGTTCTGTCTAGTGAATATATCTAAATTCAAGTAGCATGTTGGAGCAATTGGGGGGGAATTATTTGAGTCATGGTTGTGTAAAATTTTCATAGTGCTTGAGCTAAGAAATATAGCAACTTTTTAAGCATGGATATGCCTTGTAGAACATGATTTAAAACCATGAGTTTGATACTAGCTGCCCAACCACAGCACCTGTTCTCTGAGACTGGTGAAGTCTACACTAAGCAAGGTGGGTGGTCAAAAGAATCCACAAGGCCATGGGTTTGACCCCAATTATCTTTTATTGTAAATAGGCCATATGTCAAATTCCAAGATAAATTGGAAACATTTGATATATCTCCTGCTCCTAGATTAATTTTAAGGGTTCATTTTCTATTCTTTCAGATCCTTGATTTGGTCTACTTTGCTCTTATATTTAAAGGAAAAGATATATTTGCATTTGCAGATTTGAGAAGATTCTATCTTTAAAAACACTTTGAGAAAAAGAAAATTTAACAATCAGAACATAGTTTGGGGAAAATGGCAAGAAATAACTGTACTCAAAATTTATGACAATGGCTAATATCCACTGAGTTCCTTCATGAAAATCTATGTTTACTAAGGGGAAAAAGATAACTAAGAAAACATTCATTACCATGCTCACCAGAGATGGATGCTTTAACAAATCTCCTCATTTCCCCATTCAAATCATTGCTATATCCATGCAAACTAACACAAATAAATATTTGACACATGAAAAATGATATTCCTATGAACCTTTGAGGTATATTTAGAACAATTCCTCCCTAAGGCAGACTATTAAACCACTGAAGAAAACCTGATTTATTCAAAAATGAAAATAATGTAAACCAGTGTGACCTACAACCAAATAAATACCACATGAATGATTCAGGACAGTGTAATTTTCATAAAACAATTTGGCATCAAAACTAAAAAGCATAGCAAAATAGAATACAAACTCCTTCTTCTCCTGACTCCCAATTCTCATTGTCCTGCACAATTTAATATGTACTTTTGAATTTTGTACACAGATAATCAGTTGGAGAAAGAGTTCTGTGAAAGCAATGTTTCTTCCCCCAAATTAATCAGAATGGAATGAGGTTTAAGTCTAATTTTAAAGGATTTGTCTATTTAGTAAAATATCCCTGGAGTCAGAGAATTTATTGGTACAAAGTGTGTTTATTCTGTTTTTTCCTTGCTTCACTTTGCTTTTTCCTTTTTGGAAGTCTATTCTATAGGTGCTTGCTTGCCAGATTAATTGCCCTTGAAACCATGAATATAACCACTTCTGTGCTCACTTGTATAAGGCCAGGGCTCTAGTTCTTAAATCAGAGTTATTGTTTCCGCTCCACAGATAACACAAACAATAGCTGCGAGCAGTGGAAAGATGAAACAGACCTGAAAAGGCGAAGAGCAAGAAAAGCAATAAAGGGCTGAATGAAGGAAAGAAGATCTTACTGTAATGGAAAGAAAACAGAGTCCTGCTCAATTCCTCTTTGACCTTTGTGGCTACTTAATTTTGAATTTTGTGTAATGATACTGAAGAAGTGATGAGAGGTAACTGGTGAGGTAATGACCTCAAACGCCCCTTGGGTCGCCCTCGGGTCTCTCCTACACATATCCACTGACCTCTTCTCTGACTGTCCCATGCCTCTCTTCCCTCACATGACCCCAAGCTTCCTTTCTTCCATGCAGTTTCTTCCTCTAATGCTATCCTTTATTCTCTCTAAATCTGTAAAAGGGCATTATTGTTTGTTCAGCTAAGAAGAAAATGGCTAAGAAAGAAAATGTAGAGACATTTAGCTTAGCTTTTAAATATATATGTATATACACATATACAACATCTAATGAACTTTCCACCTTTCCACAATAAAGCATTAATAAGAAGGAAGCCAGATCCTCACAGTATCAATGATCATTAATGATGTATTCATTACTAATAAGTGTTAGTGTCACATCGATGATGTATCTATATATAAACCTAATTACAATATTAAATAGCCAGCATGTATGATTAATTTATTTTCTTAAGCAAGTAAACATTTTTATTAAGAAGCTGTTTCTTAAAAGAGTCTTTTCTTACATTGATATATAAGCTTTGGCCATATGAGAATTTCATCATACTTTTTAGACTGATTCTTAAAAAAGAAAAACATGAAAAACATTACATTTATAAGATTACTGAGAAAAATTGGTCACCCTCAGGAGATAGGAAAAAAAAGAATAACAGAAAAGAAACATCCCAAACAATAAATCCCAGAGTAATACTTTCCTTCAGCTGCCCATGTTTCCCTATAAAAACTGTGTCCATGCCTATAAAGCTGTTTCTAAAAGCAAATGATCTCTAGACTTGTATTTCTTCATTCAGCCAAGCTTTCATTTTTAAATATAATCTGAGATATATAATGTATGAAAGGTAGCTCTCTGAAGCTTTAGGGAGAGAGAACACAAGTTCCGATGGCAATAGCCTTGTCCTCCATTACCAACCATCCCATTGGCCCATAGAAGAAAGTAAAAACCTGAACATTCTGAGTGATCTAAAATGGGCAGCACGACTGTACACATTACTGCGTATAATAATGCTCCCTCACTCTGGGCCCATAACCAGGCCCCAAACCAGGAAAATGTCACATAGAAGGCCTCTCCAGAGCTAGGTTAGTAGCTCCTGGTCTCTCAGATACAGTCTGTGATATTCCAGCAATGCCATCAGATAACCAGGGGATATTAGACAAATCACTCTGCTTTCTGGGTCATTTATTATGCAGCCATGAAATGAACAGCCCTAATATTTCATTGCTCAATGGTAATTAGGAAAATCAATAAAAAACATTTTTTAAATAATCTAATATTTAGAATCAACTGAATCGGTATCTGAATACCTACTTTTTAGCATAATGGTGGCTTTCATTTCTGTCATTGTTTCTAGTCTTATTTTACGGTAATATATGGAACAGACAACTTCATTATTTATTATATAACTCTGAAAAATTTTCCGTGAGGGAAAAGTTAAAACAGAATGTCCTCAACTGAGGTTTGTGAAATGAGTATTTTACTTAGCCATATGTTTAACTTGTATATCTGGGGACTTACAGAAGATTAATTATACAAAATGCATTTTCGAAGTGATCAAAACACATATTGAGCACAATCTAGTTAAAAACTTTAACTTCCTCACAAAAAAAAAAGAGGTAGACTTTTGTACATCATGGAAGAAAGAAAGGAGGGAAGGAAGGAAAGAAGGAAGGAAGGAAGGAAGGAAGGAAGGAAGGAAGGAAGGAAGGAAGGAAGGAAAGAAAATTAAGAATTACAGGGAAGAAACATCCCAAACAATAAATTACAGAGTAATACTTTCCTTCAGCTGCCCACGTTACCCCCACCCAAAAAAAGAAAAAATGTGTCCAAGCCTATAAAGCTGTTTATAAACAAAGGGCACAATTAGAACCTAAGGGCTCTACTTTATTTTAACCCAAGCTTCAAGGTAAAACCTTTTCTCACCTAATGAAGAACGCATATTCTAATAGTATCTTTTAAAATCTACTTTACAATGTTAATGAACCTGTAAAAAGAAATTCTAAATGTTACACCTTTTTCATTTCCCTTTTGCTACCAAACTTATTTTGGTTTTTGCTTTTTGCCAAAAAACAAACAAACAAAAAAACTGAACTTAACCGTCACTATGACACATTAGTCTTTACCTCAGTTCAAAATACAAATGCACTTACTGAGTGCCTGCTGTGCTCTGAGCAGCATTCAAGACAACAGGTAGGCTACAGAGGTGAACAGAGCTCCTTATTAACAATTTAGTAAGGGAGAACACCAGCAAGTGGTTTATTTTGAACGGGGCTGCAAGAGATAATGTGATGAAGGAAGAGCGGTAAAAGTAAGTTAGAACCAAAACATGAAAGAATATGCTTTTATTCAGCAAAAGAGAATTATCAAAAGTGTGTGTGTGTGTGTGTGTGTGTGTGTGTGTGTGTGTGTGTGGTTTTGTTGTTGCTGTTTGGTTTGTTGGTTGTGGTTGCTGCTATTTGCTTAGAAGAGATATGAGTAGATCTAAGCTTTAGAAGAATTGGTTAGGTATTCATGTGTGGGACCAAATGAAAGTAGGAGAGATGGGAGGGAGGGAGAACAGTGGATACATAATCACAGCACAAAAGAAGGCAACAGCAGCAGAAATGAGGACAAATGGAACCAAAGTGAAGCAAGTAATAGAAATAAGACCTTCTGAACCTGCAATGATTTGGATGGCAGTGATAGAGAAGGAACAAAATATAATGTCATGGCTTTGAGCTCTGATGAGTAGGTAAAGGAGGCTACTGAGAGAGGGGTCTTTAAAGCAGAAATGAATTTGGAAGGAATTGAGGTGCTCCAACTAAGTAGCTAGAATCTCAGATCCCGCAGAGCACTTGGAGCATAGACATCCACTAGGAATCTAGAAATACATCTGAAGCTCAAGACAGTGGTTGAAACTGGAAATGTAAATTTGGAAGTTTTAGTTGGCTGAAGTAATTGAATTAAATGAAATGAGTCACTGATGAGATATTAAAGAAATATGAGGAGAAATGGAAATTCAGAAATTAAAGATAGCCTGGATTTTCTATTAATTACAGATATTAAACTCAACCCATCCCAAAGTACACTAATTATTCTTTCTTCTTCCTCACCCACATTCACACCCCTAAACTTACCCTTGCTTTTGTTATTATCACTTCTGATACTGACTTTATTATTCACACACTCAGCCAAGTTATAAATCTTATAAGTCACCCTTAGCTTTGCTTGGTCCCCAAATGACAGAGACCCTTCTCCTAGAAATCTCTTCTATGTTGCACTCTTTTTGCCAACTCAGTCTCTAAGCTCAGGTCTTCTTCATGTCTGACCCGAACTATTGAGACCTGTTCCTAATTGAATTCTCAGTATCCAGTCCTTCCAGTCTGCAGTCCATTCTCCAAATCACCTCTCAAAGATATCTCTCTAAGAGATGGAACTTATCACATCTCCACTGTATGTGAAAACCGCTGATGATCAGCTTTGCAGAGAATTACATCAATGTCTCAGTACGGCTTACAACTGATGCCCATGTGTGCATGTAAAAATGTTGATGGTCATTGCTGTGAGACTTTTTCTATTCTGTCTCTTTCTTAGCACTCTCTGCCGAGCTCTGCCCCAAGATGAAGACTTTCTGTGCTATCTGTTGTATCTGCAGCAAATGTGAAGGAGCAGTGAGCCAGGCTAAGGAACCACAAGGCTGGTGCCTGAGAACAATCAACAAAAGGGATGTTGAGGTCTTTGATAATAATAGTAGGAGGTGACAGAGGCTGAAAAACAGTGACCCAATATGATAAAGAGCAAAATTCTTAAGGTGTCCCTAAATGCCACCATGAGCAGACCCCTGCCCAACTCTCTCAACTCACCTCAAACCATTCCCATTGCTTTCTGCATTCAGGTCTCACTAGCCTTCTTACAGAACCTTGAAATTTCCTTTTTAGTGC
This sequence comes from Cebus imitator, assembly GCF_001604975.1. Taxonomy (NCBI): domain Eukaryota; kingdom Metazoa; phylum Chordata; class Mammalia; order Primates; family Cebidae; genus Cebus; species Cebus imitator. The sequence continues at coordinate 2,590,297 of NW_016107324.1, forward strand.
TGGTCCCTCCAGCTACATCACTCTTGCTTGCCTCTGACCTGCTAACCAATCTAATCTCATTGCAGGTTTACACATCCTCAGGGACCAAGTCCTGCCCTCTCCAACAAGAGCAGATGCCTTGCATATATTCTCTAGAGCCTTGAGCTTTTTCTTCATTGCTCTTTGTGTTTGCAGGTAGACACTTCCATGGTTTTGGCAGCATGCACACACCATTCTGATAGATCTTAGTAGCTAATAAAGTATTAACACATCTAACTTATGTACATATGTTATTGAAAACCTGAGTTACAATCTCATCCTGAGATGTAATACTTAAAAAGTCCAAAGAGCAACATATTACCTATGAACAAATATGGTTTTCAGAAGGTACAAGCAGATTCTTATTTGTGTGCCCCGTTACAGGCTCAAAAATCCGTGTAATTTTTATAAACAGTCAAGACTTGTCACGGTCAACATTAATAAAGTAATATGATTTTATGATCATGCATGTTCATAGGCTGAGATGATCATGTGAAAAGCATGCCTTGCTGAATCCAAGAGAAATATGGATGTCAATGAAGGAACAATCTAGACAGCCAATTCTAGTACAGCAGGGAGTATAAGTACCATTTCCTCTCTTGCCTTATTGCAGTAGGTCTATAATAAATAATTAGTTGTTAAATGAATGAAGGTGCTGATGTCCTTGAGAAATGAGCATTATTTAGTCTTTGGTAGATGGAGAGGATGGTAAAAGTATAGAGTAATTGCACAGTGTGGACTTCCCAGGATGATGGCGATTGTGGTAGAATAGTCTGGAAACAAGAGCAAGGAGAAAGAATTTCAACAGTGGGGAGCAGCAGTGTTAAGCTGGTTAAGAACAAGACAAGAACATCTATAATTGTGTCTAAACGGGAAACTGGATTGAATTTGGAGGATGAAGGTAAGATTCCTTTTTTGTTTTTTCAAACCCAGATGTAGACAGAGGCTTCAGATTTTTTAGTAGTTAAATGAGTATGCTATACACATGGCTGTAACATTGGGGGATATTGTACAAGCATCAAGATCCAGTTTATGCAGCACTTAGTTTCTTTTTCCCCTAGAGAACAGCTAATGAAGAGAATGAGTGCCAAAATTACTTGGCAGACCTGTCATCACCAAAATATTACTTCAGATTTAGGCCGTTGAGCGTGGCTTGTTTTTTTGAAAAGTGCCATTGAGTTGGTGTCTAGCAGGAGCTTAACATCTATTAAGTCTTAGGAGATGCCTGAGTGAGAGGTGCTATATACTAAAATTATTGAGTTTCACCATATGCTCCTAGTCACTCAAAGAGGTGAGAAACAGCTGGTTCATCTTTGGAAGGCAAAACCTTAAGTCCCTTGAACCAACAGCTTTTAGGAACCACATTCACCATTTGCAAAATTTGTTTCCGATTTTTGTTCATATTATCCATCTATTTTAATTTACTTACCCATGCATACCTATTTTATTCTCTAATTGCATTTAAAATCTACTGGGGGGAGGGGACTGTTATAAAACACAGCCTTGTTACATAAGGATCCATATACATATAGGTTGATGGCATACTAATTTATCAATATCTAGAATTATTATGAAGAAGCTGTTTGAAAGTACCAGAACAGTACCAAAGTTTCATTCATTCATGAGATGATTGATTGCATAGACTCTGCAGAAATAGATTCATATTTCTGGATACATGTTACTTTATATCCCTCAAAGAGAAAAATACATTTGCACTCACTATGCATTTACAGGATAATATGACACAGGTGTGGTGATGTTAGAAAAGAGAGGGCCAGCTATAAAGAAGAAAAATAAAAGCTTTCCTAGGGAAGAAACTCAGATTTCAGAATGGAGCACTGGATTTGGAAAGAGGAAAATAGCCCAACATGAAAGATGTTTTTCATATTATAGGGAAGCTCAGTCAACCAAAAATCTCACAAGCAAAAGTCTTAGTAGGGTATGCTATAAGACAAAATCAAGTTTTTGACAACTGAGATATTGACTTAAACAGCTGAGTTCCTTATGACAGGTTGAACAGAAAGCTGCTACTCAGCATGTAAGTAACATGAAAAAGACATGGAGAAGAGGCAACATAAAGTATTCTAGCACTCACCCCCTATAGAGTTTCGTGTTGCTACTGTATTAAATGACATACTGCTATTGTTGAAGAAGCATTCAGCAGTGACATAAAAATTTAAATGTGCCAATCTTTATAGCGACACAAGTCTTTTACAGACCATCATATTTACACGCATACTTACTGCTAACACTATTACTTCACATTAATCTTTAAAACTGAATTCATAGGTTCTTAACATCTATTTATTCCTAATGTACTTTAGAAAGCTGAAGATGGAAAAATAAATCATGCCAGACATTAAATCACAAAGACTGACTGAAATGGCTTTTTGCTGAGAAAGTGCGTATCAAAGTACTTGTTATTACAAAACATCATGGTTGGAAATGCCAGAAGGAATTTTTTGAGTTAGAAACAACTGCATACTTTTGAATAAGTCTGATGATGATAGTTAAAGTGAAAGACAATTGGGAATCCACTTATTTAAATGTACCTTGGCAGCCAAGTAAGAAAGCCAAATAATGACAACAATAAAAATAATTCCTCTGCTAACATTTACTGAACACTGAAGTGCCCAGCATTGTGGCTTTAAATATATCATCTAATTTAATAAGATGATTTGTTTCTATGGATTGTTTGTTTAATCATCATTATATAACTATCAGGTAGATACCCTAGGATATATGGTCTGTTCTGAGAATTTAGCTTAATCATTAAGCAGTTAAGAGCATGAACACTGAAGTCAGTTTGTGCTGGTATTGGTTATGTCCCTAACTAGCTGCTTGATTTCAGGCAAGGCACTTTAACCTCTGTGCTGCTTTTCACTGTTTCTTATTGATAAAATAGGAAGATTAATGATAATTAATTGCTATAATATATATAAAATGTTTGAAAGAGTGATGGTACATGTTTAGTAATCAAAATTATACTTCCTATGATTTTTATGTTATTTTAAAGATGAGCAAACAGAGAAACTTGGTGAAGGCCACACAGTGAACGAATAACAGATCTAGGATTTGAATTTCAGAAGGACAACTCCACAGCCCAGGCTTTTAGCCATATGCCATGATGAACATGAAATCCTGAGTAGCCTTTTATAAAGCAAGAATTGATAAGGAAGAACTTTACAAGTTGAATTTGGTATGCGGTACAGGTGTCATAATTATTCTTAAATTCCCATCCATGTTGACATATAAGTATATAATTATGACCTTAGGACAGTCATTGATTTGACTCAATTTAGAATTTTAACCCATTCCTAGTACACACTACTACCTCTTCCATCCTATGTTTAATTTCTTTAGTTTAAAAAACCTTTGTTTTTAAACTAAAAATGTGTGAGGGAGGTGCTCCTCTAGATTGAGCACACGAACTCTGGTTACATCGTGGGAAAAGGTGAGAGGAAAGGATAGAGATGAGGCAGGGTAGGATCATAAGCCTCATGGGGGCCACAGTGAACATCATCCTAAAGGACAAAAGGGGCCATTAAAGGAACATAAGTAGAGGGAGACATGGTCAGATTCATGCTTTAGAAAGATCAGCACACAGCTGAGAAATGGGAACAAACTGGCGACCAAAGAAATCTCTTTAACTGAATAACGGATTTATTCAGATTTCTTTTCAGAAAAAGGCTATTTCTGAAAAGCTATTATGTTTAAGAAACACAATCATAGAAAAAAGAAATGAGCCTTCCTGAGACTGTTTTAGAAGATGTATACATCCCCCTACCATGTGGGGGATACTTCAAAATCACTGTCTCCCATCACCTCCTGAACCAAATTTGAGTCCTCTTCTCACCACTCCTTCAGTCATCATGGTGCACAGCATCTCTGGAAAATATCTGAGATGTCTGAAATATATTCCTCACACTCCACCCTCTTTTAGTGGAACAGCCTCCCCATATTCATCTACGAGACTGTGGAGTGGGATTCCTTGGGGCCTGAAGGTGTAGATTAGTGTGATCAGGTACAGGGCTCCAGAATAGAAGAGACTGAAAGCTGGACCTCATGTGGCAGGGGAGGGTACAGGGCATAAGGAACCTTATGATAGACAATGCCACCTTTGGCATTCACTCTCAGGGCTAGTACTGGGTTCCAAGGTGTCTGGGGCTACCTCACCCCCACTCTGAGCCTTGGGATGAGCTCATTGTTTAATAGTCCACCCTGTCCCACATGGCAAGGCTCGCAAAGCAGGGACAGAGGGGCCACACTTGACCCAAGACAGACCTTTGTCGTTTGGCAAGTGGATATTTTAACATGAAGGATTCGATTGCCAACATTTCGCCACTAGGGGATATTACAGAAACATGCAAATTTCAGAGGGAGAAGAGTGGAAGATCTGGCAACATTGGGCTTTCATTGAGGCAACCACTGATAGCTGCCTGGTAAGAAGCGAGGATGCTGCCATTGGAGGCAGCAATTTAGAATATCTACTTTTGTAACCAGAAGGTTCAAATGAGCAGCAGAGTGGCTGGTCATTCTCCATAGTGACTTGAATGGCTTTGCTCCTTTTTGTGAGGGATGCCCTCCTTTGTGTCCCACCAAATTCTGTCTGGTGATTGGTTGTGCATGTTTCTAACATCACTTCCCACGGGAAGGACTGTTGGTTGGCTCTGCACATTCTGCCATCAATGTACCTGCCCCCATGACAGCATGATGGCCCACTACTCAAAACTGTGTGAGGGAGGCTCTCCCCTAGACTGAGCACGCCAATGACAAATATTTTCTGTTCATGATTGTACCTCAAGCATCTTGACAGTGTCTGGTATGTGGTAGGTACAAACAACAAGAACAAGAGCAATAATAATCATGTAATATAAAGAGTTGAAGGCTTTGAAGCTAGACACTGTCTCACCTTTCAGCTCTTTCATTATACAGACAAATTACTCATCTCTGAGCCTTGCTTTTTTCTCCCATAAAATGGGCACAAAGGATTACTATGCAAATAAAATCACACAACAAAATCATTCTATCACAATATCTAGCTCAATGAGGTCAACAGATGTGAGTTACCTCCCCATTTTGAATGCTTGTGGAATAAAGATTTATATAAAAATATAGCAACCTATTGTGTTTCTTACCAATGAATTTTCTAAAACTTTTTGTCCTAGGAGCATTTTCCTGAGAAGTGAAATGTTAGGTATCTGGGAAACAGCATTCCGAAGAGAGGCAAGCACAATTTCAAAGGCCCCAGATGGATTTTCCTTGGCACGTTTGAGGAACCATGAGAGAAGAATGGGAAGGGAGAAAGTATATGAGATGAAGAGAAAAATAATGGTATGAGGAGGCAGGTCATGGAAGCCTATAGGTAAGGCCATTGCCTCTTTATCTTTGCAAATCTATGAATGAGCAAGAAAATCATTGAAGAGTTTTGAATAGAGGAGTAACAAGATCTAACACGGTTTAACAGGATCACGCCAGATGCAGCATTGAGAACAGACCGGAGCAGAGTAAGCCTGGAAACAGGAAGGAAACAGGAAGAAACAGGAAGAACAGTGAGGAGGCTCTGGAAAATATCCAGATGACAGTGGAAGGTTGCTTGAACCCAGGTGGTAGCAGCAGAGGTTAGGAGAAGTGGTTAGATTCTGGATTATTTAGAAAGGAGAGCCAATATAATTTGCTAACGAATTAGCTCTAGAGTCGTTGTCAGGAGAGTCAAAAAATACAAATTTTGTTACTTGAGCAACTGCCAGAATGGAGTTGCCACTTCCTGAGAGTATGGGTATGGGAAAGGCAAAGTCTCTCCAAGTAACTTGGAAGCCACAGTGGGCTACAAAGCTTGCAAGTGGTGGAAAGGAATTTGAATTTCAGTTGTCTAATGCAAAAATCAGGGCTCCTTCTTTTCTATCCTGCTAAGTTTATCATAACATATTGGAGATTTCACAACAGAAAATTTTGTCTAGGCTATTAAGACGGGTTTCAAGAAAGGTGTGGTATCAGAGCAGAGGACAGAGCACAGAGACTATAGGACCATCTTGAAATGAACAATAGCACAAAGATGAGCAGGCCTGAAGGTACCTACAGTTTTTTCCGGTGTGACCTCAACTGCACATAAGGTCCATGGGGAGTGCACTGCAGGAGAGAAACCTAAAAGGACATATGACCTCACGGAAAACCTTGAATGCTGTCCTTGGGAGCTAAAATTTAACCATTTGGACAATGAGTAGCTATTGAAAGACGGCAGTAGGAGACAAGGCAGTTTGTACTGTGTTTAAAAAAGATTAACTTTGGAATGAGTGAAAATAATGGTTCCTAGAAGAAAGGGATTCGAATCCAGGAGACCAATCAAATAATCCGAACTCTCATTAGAGTAATGTAATGGCATCCAAACAGAAAAGGTATAATTTATGAAACATTTGACAGTTAAATTGACAGGACTTTGGACGGATTAGATGAAGAGAGTGAAATTGGGGAACAAGTCAAAGGGTTCCACCTTGTCTGGCTTTGAGATAGATGTATAATAATTAACTGAGGAGAGGAAGGCAGGGGAAGAAGCAAGTCTAGACGTGAAAATAAACTGAAAAGACAAATTGGATTCAGGTGCTGTTAAATTTAAGGAGCATGGATGTAGAACCACATTCAGATTTTCTTTTCATAGTCTTCAGTAGTCAGGAGGGAAATTCGGGCTAGAAATAAAAATTTAGAAGCAAATAGAAGTGATATCAGGTGAACATTTTCAAACAAAAAAGAGGCCGGGTATAGAATCTTGAGAAACACTTGCCTCTGAGAGCAGATGGGAGAGGAGGAGTCAGGAGAGTCCCTGAAGGACAGGACAAGGGAGTGAGAAGAGGGTCGTCAACAGCATTGGGTTTAATATGAAGTCAGTTAGCAGGAGAATCAAGAACCTGCAACTGCCTTTGAATATAGAAAGCCTCTGTTAACCTTCAGGAGAGCAGTTTTTCTAGAGCTGTTAGAGAAAAAAGTAGAATGTAGTGGGAGGAAAAGCAACAACTTAGACGTATATCCTAGTCTCAGAGTCTGGATATCAGAGAGTTGGAAAAGATCACAGCATATCTAGGAAAGTGTTCATTTATTTTTGCTTTTATTAGAATTTGAGGAAACCAGAAGATGCTGGCAAACAAAAAAGGATAAGACAGTGGGAAGAAAAGGTTGGAAATCCAAAAGACAAAGGGAAGATTTGATGGGGTGGGGAAATGGAGGAAGTATGGAAAAGTCACAATGGAGAATGAAATAAAGAGCGCATCAGTGATGAGTAACAGGTCAGGTTTTAGAGAGAACAGGATACAAAAGGAGAGAAAGGCATACACTGCACACACAAGCATCACGCGGAAAAGAGAAAGCCAGGAAGGATGGAGCTGGGTCCGTTCAGTAGTTCTGCTGGAAAAAAAAAATGATTTAAACACTGATCCTTTCGGGGTGAAATGCTCTTCTATGTTCCTGGTGAATGGTGTGTAATCTGGGCAACATGGGAAGGCACTGAATGATTCACAATATCACTCTTTGTCTAGCTCCATCCCAGCAGATCAAGGACAGGAGCAGCTGAGCTTGCTTCCTGGGGTGAGGCTCCTGATGGAAAGAGAAACTGCACATCTGCTTTGCCTTCCTTCAAACTCAGCATGATGTACGATGAAAATGCTTGTACAGTATTTGCTTGAAGGGCCAAAGTCAGATGGAAAATTTTTCAATTATAAAATTCCAGCCAAGCCAGAAAAACTCAAAGCCCTGAGGAAAATTGTAAAGGCAAGCACAGGCCCACCATAAAACTTGGATGCAATGGGAATGTGGTTCTTAGTTTAATGTGTATGTCTGCCTATATTTCTGCAACAAATAATTTGGAAAGAATCGGTGGGTCTTTCCTTAAAAGACAAACAAAAAGAGACCTTTAAAAAAATACCATTCCAGATCATATCTATATGACATAAAACGAAGTTTGCTTTATTTTTGCATTAAAGGTATTATGAGCTAAACACAGAATGGTGGATTTACGGGTTCGTTGACATTGGTGACATCTAGGAAAACATCAGTATGCCCTCTACAGTGATGCACTGATCCTCAGAATACTATGCACTCAGGTGTGTTTAAATGTGTATATGTAGGATACAATGAATAAACCATAACCTCTTGAATTAAAAATTCCATTTTGCCTCCTGGAACAGAGTCTGTGGTATCTGTTTTGGGGAATCTTAAGTTCACTGTTCCCTTTTCTGTTCTTAGATGCTAAAGTGATCTAGAGTCGGGTTAGTCCAGAGTTGTTTTTGCAAAAAGAGAGTGTGGTTTTAAGACCTACTTGCCTCTTGCCTGTTTTATGGCTACACAACACATTATCTTCTAAACACAGGAAGGAGTTGTTCTCTATGAAACTTTCCCAACTTTTCATCCTTGTATTTAGCATTGCCTTCCTTGGAATCTCAATGCACTTGGACATGATTTCTCTTAAGGAATTTCTCATCTAGTACTCCATATAGTAGTTATTTGTACACTTGGATTACACCCCTCAGTGCTCCTACCACCACCACTAGAGAATACGGAATCGGGGAGCCTTTAGTCACTTTTTCAGTCATTGACGCAGCTTGCCTCTTTGTAGTCAATCCGATGGGATGGAACTAAGAAAGAAATCAAGGCCACAACAGACCATGCTACTCCACCATCAAGTACCATTCACCGGCAACTGGATTTGCCCTTTCCTCTGGAAGCAGGGTCATCTTGTACATGAATTAACATTTCAGGACTATAGCAGTGTGCTAATAATTGCACACCCACTATACACATACTGAATTCATACCCAAGAACTTTTCTGCGTTTGTTTCAATAAAAAAAGTTAAAAGGCCCTGAACAAAAAAGGTCTTGTGTGCCAGTCTGTGTAGTCCCAAAATGTATGGTAATGAGATCCTATAAAAATCCCTGCTTCACGTAGTTCCCAGATATCTGATCAGCTCATACAACTGTAAAAAATAATAATAATAAATAAAGTTTTTAAAAGTTTCTCACCATTCCCCATCACAATTTACACATTTCAGAAGTAGAACAGCAGCCTGGGAGGGAATTCACTGATGCTGAGTAACCCAACTGCAGCTCTGCAGTTCTAAGACAGCACAGGTATGTTCAGTTTATAAGAAACCAAATTGAGCATTTATAACAGTTTTAGAAAAAGAAGAAGGTACATGTCAGAGAAATGAAAGGAATAGCTTCTAAAATACTTTCTGCTCACAGCCAGGTAGAGCAGGCCTGCCCAGAGGATCATGGGAATGAGAGAAAGGTGTTCTGTACCACATCTGTAACTCAGTTTGGACAGCTGAGCCCCAGCCATGACTACAGAGGATTATAGCAAAGCCCTGCTGGCAGATTCAAGGAAATGAATAATAATATAGTAATTTATTCAGTGCTTGCTCTTGGCCAGACATTGTGCTGGATGCCTTATATCCCTATTAATCCTTACTATATCCCTACAAGTTGAGCACTTTCATTCAGATCCTAACAATGAGGAAACTCAAGTTGAGAGTTTAAGAAATCTGCCCCAAAGCCACACCCCTAGCAAATGCCCTACCTGGACTTTGAAGACAAATCAACTTGACCGTAGAGCTCATACCCCTTATATTTCATCAAATTCCCTTTATAAAATACAGAACCCTAAAAAAGAGTCATCTTGGGAAAATATGGCACTCACATTCATCAAAACAAAGTTCAGATATTTCAAGACTTCATATCATCTAGCACTGAGTAATCACAACTGTTAATGTAGCAGAGAAGCACAGAAATACTATCAGGCTATATCATATGTAATCAGGAACTTAAATTCAGAGTCAGGCTGAGCTTAAATCACAGCACCACAGTTTATTAGTTGTGCAATAAAAGCAAATCACTTAATTTCTTCATGCCTCAATTTACTCAGCATTTTAAGAGCTGAATGACACATCCACATGTAGCACATCCATATAAAACTAAGCTTAGTTTTAGCTGCAAAGTGAATACATGAATGTTTTAGTATGATTCTCTATCCATCTACCCAAATTTGTGCCTCCTGTGTCCCCAGGAAACTCACGTTCCTGGATATAGTGAACAAAATCCTCCAGGACTAGATTCCTGCCCTTCAGCAACAACATGTATTAACCCTGCAGCTTCACCTAAAACTACATGGAACAATCTCCTATCTTCTTCCACTGCAACATCCTAATTCCATCTAACTCTTCATGGAAAGGAACTCAAATATCACTTCCTTTCAGAGGTGGCTCAGTTGTGCTCTGTATGCCCCCACCTGCCCTTGTATCTTCAGCCCTCTTGTCACATTTCGTTGAGGACAGGGACCATTTCTTCATCTTTGCATACCCAGCACGGAGCCCAGAATCTAAAGCTTCTTAGTCTATATTCAATGTTCATTGGCTGAGAGAGGATAGATCACAAGGAACAGACATTAGCAAATTATGATATCACACCTGGAATCTCAAAAAGCAAGAAACATCTAAGGACAAAGGAAATTCCAAACTGAAGAGCTCTAATTCATATCTCCTCCTGGGTGTTTAAGTGCCATCGACAAGCTCCTATAGATAAGTTTACCAAGGGCTATTTTTTTGCCAAAATGGTTGTTTGGACACCAGTACGAGTATTAGTTTAGGTTGCTCTCTCACTCCCCACAAAAAGTCAGCAGTCACCCTAAATTCTTACTTCACCATGAGGCTTCAGTGAAGGCCAAATTGCGTTAGCTGCAAGAAGTGGTAAAACTGGTACCAGGACAGACTATTTAAGATTTTGATTCCTGAATCCTACCTCCCCTCTCCCACTCCCACCCACTTTCCTGAGGCTAAAGGTACATTTCTGCTTTTAAGAAAATTAGCACTGGGGCCAAGTGCAGTGGCTCACCCCTGTAATCCCAGCACTTTGGGAGGTCAAAGCAGGTGGATCACCTGAGGTCAGGGGTTCGAGACCAGCCTGGCCAACATGGGGAAACCCTGTCTCTACTACATATAAAAAATTAACCGGGAATGATGGGTGCCTGTAATCCCAGCTACTCAGGAGCCTGAGGCAGGAGAATTGCTTGAACCTGGGAGGTGGAAGTTGCAGTGAGCTGAGATCGCACCATTCCATTCCATCCTGGGCAACAAGAGTGGAACTCTGTCTAAAAGGAGAAAGAGGGAAAGAGAGAAAATAGAGGAAGGAAGGAAGAAAAGAAGGAAGGAAGGAAGAAAGGAACGAAGGAAGGAAGGAAGGAGGGAGGGAGGGAGGGAGGGAGGGAGGGAGGGAGGGAAGGAAGGAAGGAAGGAAGGAAGGAAGGAAGGAAGGAAGGAAGGAAGGAAGGAAGGAAGGAGGAAAAATTAGTGCCATAGCTGACTGGATCCAAATAGCCATTCAGAGAATATGTGGAGGAAAATATGTTGACCTCTGCTGAATAGCCAAAAGTTCTGATTCTCAGAAGGCAGGGCTCTTTCCTTTGAGTCTTCTCAGCTGTAAGAAGATAGACAGTACAGCATGACACAGAGAATGAGGACGAGAGGTCAGGCAAGGGAGCTACCTGGCAGAGGCAATAACTGCACTGAACATTCAAGAGTGAACTGCGGGTCAATAAAATATTGTGCACAGAGATTTCCTTCAATTCTGGGTTGTATTGTTACATTAGATATGAACATTTAAGGACAGCTATAAAATGACTTGGTGTTACCCTTGTAAGGATCCACACATACCCCCGCGGTGTCCTGCATGAAAAGCAACACCATGGTAAACTATCTTGATCCTGGTCATCTACATTGTGATTTGTGTTCCACAAATTCCCCAGTTGATGAGATATTGAGGCTGAAAACTTTATTCATTATTTCATCTCCTTTCAGTATCTAGCAGTGTCCCTGGAACAGATTAGGTGTTTAATCAGTATCTGCTGAGTTAACCTGGATCATCATTAGGTCACTGCAGGAATTCTGAGGCAGTATAAGGTCACTAGCTAGCACACCAAACAGGTGTCAGCAGGTTTTGATGAGCATAAGCCATGGCTTCCTAACATTTCACTTTATGATGACAGAAGACAGCAATTCCTAACATATAATTGTCATGCACTGAGCATATGCAAATTTGAGTATTGCTCATATCTACTGAATCTTTGTGGGATTATCCCAGGGAAGTTTCACCTAGAAATTCCACAAATACATCTCGAGCCATGCCCTTACAATGTATACCAATAATAATAAGTATACTCTAAGTCTCTTCCCTGAGTATAAGAGAGCATTCTTATGTCATTGTATCAGCAGCACTGGCTACTTCAATACTTCCATGGGTATTAATAACTATATGTTTGCATAGGAGCTAAGAGAGTACCCAGGTTACACGTGCAAGCTGATAAAATCACAAATTAATTTATTTCACAGGCTCTCCAACAGCAGATGTCCCTGAATATGGTAATGAAAAGATATTCACTAAAGCAACCACATGGGAGTCATCTGTTTATATAGTATGCTGCTTACAGAAATCAGATCATCATTCCAGACAGTAGTTATCATGCTGTCTAGATCATACTTCTTCCCAGAGCACATCCAAGACGTGATCACATGAACACTCTGGCTGGAAGCCATTGTTGGGCCTAAAAGTAACTCTGATATTGAAAAGACCACAAAGAACTTAACATATGCCTAGGTATTAGGCAAAAAGAAGCAAAGACACTTACCTATTTATGAGGATGAACCAAGGAGCTTTGGTTAAGAAGCCCTCTACATGATAGAACTACTCTAGGACCAGTACGGTGGCTCACGTCTGTATTCCCAGCATTTTGGGAGGTTGCGACAGGTAGATCACTTGAGGTCAGGAGTTCAACACCAGACTGGCCAATGTAGTGGAACCCATTTCTACTAAAAATACAAAAATTAGCCAGGCATGGTGACACACACCTATAATCCCAGCTAGTCAGGAGGCTGAAGTGGGAGAATCCTTGAACCCTGGAGGTGGAGATAGCAGTGAGCCAAAATCGTG
>NW_016107324.1:2603641-2617069 GCF_001604975.1 Cebus imitator
AAAAAAAAAAAAAAAATGACTTAAAATATCCTGAAATAGCTTATCATATTGATCAAAAAGATTCAGCATGTTTTATTTATTTGCTTTTAGTTTGAGATGCTCTGAAGAAAAAGTTCTCTAGTCTGATTTCCCAGTTAATTTGCTCATTCCTGCTGAAGTTCAGACATTCTTTGTAGTAGTTAACCAACTGTGGTTTGCAATGAATTTTGACAATCAAAATGCAAACCCCAGGGGAAGGACCAAATCCATCTTGTTTGCCATCATATCCCACATGCCTTCTCAGAGTCAGACTCTCATTAGATATTTGTTGAAGGAATGTGTACATGTATGAATACTGAAAAAACATTTATTGACTACATGCCAGGCACTGGGAACCATATGATGTAGTTTGGATGGCCCCTCCAAATCTCATGTTGAGATGTAAACCCCACTGCTGTAGATGGGACCTGTTGAGAGGTGTTTGAATTATGGGGGCAGATCCCTCATGAATGGCTTGGGCCATCTCCTTGGTGATAAGTGAACTCTTACTCTGGGCTCACAAGAGATCTGATTGTTTAAAAGTGTGAGGCATCTTCCCCGACTCTCTCTCTCACTCGTTCCTGTTTTCACCATATGATATACCGGCTCCTCTTTTATCTCCACGATGACTGTACACTTCCTGAGGCCTCCCTAGAAGCTGAGCAGAGGCCAGTACCACGCTTCCTGTAAAGACTGCAGAACCATGATCCAATTAAACCTCTTATAAATTACCCAGTCTCAGGTATGTATTTATAGCAATGCACGAATGGCCTAATTATACTGTGCTAGGTTCAGCTGAGGCAAACAAAAGGCATCAGAAGCCATTAGAGCAGGCTTGCTGAATCAATTAACAGCAACATCTACAAACTTGATTAAAGTGCTGAGAAACTCTAACACAAACGACCTAATTCTGAATGCCTCTTTTCCCTCCTTCCTCTCCCCAGCCACACTTTTTATACCACAATTATACTTAAGGTGCTTCCCCTGACAGTTTTGCCAATTCAGTTGAGGACACAGAGGCCCCGGTGATATGAAGAGCAGAGAGTAATTGGTGAGGAATGTGATGTTGCTTCCATATCAAGGCTCAATGATGTTGCTTTCAGATTACCAAATGAGTACAGGTCAATAAAATACTTTCTATACTTCCATCAGGTGTTGGCTTTTTAGCTTCACTTCCCAAAGACTCATCACAGTTCAAAGGCAAAGAGCACACAGTAACAGGGGAAGCTCAATTGCCTGTCTGGGACCTACTTACCATTCATGGGTATAAAGGACATCTTTACAGACAGAGAGTGAACCTGGTTGGGTAAAAGCTATATATCTAAGTGAGGTGGGGAGGTTCTGCTTGTCCAGGACATGGTGCTGTACCATGAATATTTTGTGCCTTCTGAAGCCTATACCACCATGGTCTGAGGGTTGCCTATATCACCGGTGGTGTTTATTTAAAATTTTTTGACCGGGCATGGTGGCTCACACCTGTAATTCCAGCACTTTGGGAGGCCGAGGCAGGTGGATCACAAGGTCAGGATTTCCAGAACAGCCTGGCCAATATGGTGATACCCTGTCTCTACTAAAAATACACAAAAAAGAAAAAAATTAGCTGGGCATGGTGGTGTGCGCCTGTAGTCCCAGCTACTCAAGAGGCTGAGGCAGAAGAATCACTTGAACCCAGGAGGCAGAGGTTCCAGTGAGTCGAGAGTTTACCATGGCACTCCAGCCTGGGTGTCAGAGACAGACTCCATCTCACAAAAAAAAAAAAAAAAAAAAAAAAAAAAAAAAACCCCCCCAAAAAAAAAAAAAAAAAAAAAAAAAAAAAAATCAGGCCCCATCCCAGGTTTATAGTATGAGATTCTCTTGAAGAGAATGCACGAATCTCTATTTTTCACAATGCCCTAATATTTATACACAGTCAAGTTTGAGCATCACTGATCTCTACTGATTTTATATGAGACTAGCCCAAAGAAGTTTTCTAGCTATAAAAGATCATTAGAGGGTCGGCTTGTCCTTCTTTGTGTTACTTTGGGGTAAGAAATTTGACCCCCTACAAACACCTGGAAGGACACAAGAAGCTGGTGGAATGGGGATAAAGGGAAGCAGGAAGTATTTTTACCCAATAATCCAGCACTAAAAAGAAATGAGTCCATAGAAGGAAAACAGTGGATTGTGACATTAAAAAAATCCTTCTGGTAATTTCCCAGCAATTTCAGGTTTAAATCCTATATGAATTATTTCCTGGTATGATAGATTTTACTTCACATAGTGGCCCCCAAATTAAAACTTAAAATAAAAATTCAGTTCTGATCTGGGCACGGAGAAATTGGCACTGCTATACATCTTTGGAGGGAATCAAAATTGATGCAGCCTTTGTGTAGTGGAATTTACCAACATTTATCAAAAAACACACTTTCCCTTTGATTAAATAATGTACTGGTAATAATCCTGCAGACATGGTATACCTATTAGTATATGCTAATATTTTTGAACTGCTAAAATAAAGAATCTCTACAAAAAAAAANAAAAAAAAAAAAAAAAAAAAAAACTTAGTTGCATTCATACAACTTATTTGCTTTTTAAAAAATACATTTAGAGTACTGCTATAAATAATACAGTGATTTTACTGATAAAATAACATCACACATGAGGGCCATAAAGAAGGCAATTAATACTGAGTCCTGAGTACTTATTTTGTGCCAATTACTGTGCTAAGAGCATTAGTGTAATCTCTCCCACCACCCTGCAACCTAGACATAATTTTCCCCATTTTTTCGGACAGGAACACTGAGGCTCAAAAAGGACACGTGTAACTAGAGCAGAGTCATGGCTGACAAATACAGATTCATACTCCCAGACTCTTCTGCAAAACCAATTCCCTTTTTAATTGCACCACCAGAAAGAGAAACCCCTGACAGTACCAATGCTATCTAGAAACATCAGCACTGTCAAGTTTCAGAATCAACTTACCTTGTTTCAACACAGCACTTTTAAAAATTAAGAAAGAATAGGAACCATTATGTTGACAGGTTATGGTAGGAGGAGCCAGTTGCATGAAAAATAAGTTTCAATATTTTAAGCCGATTCTAATGACTTAAAGCAGTGGAAAAACATAATGATTTTTCTAGTCCTTTAGGCTCATTCCTCTTGGCACACAAAACTTCCATCACTGTCTTACAGCAGTGGAAGAATGATTTTCATCCCACAGAGGACTTAAAAATTTCTTTCTAATAGCTCTGTTCAGTTCTTGAATAAATAGGAATAACTCTACCACCTCTTTAAAACAGTTGCTCATATGTGTAATAAGGGATGCTGGGGAATGTGTAGAAATGTGCGGCTGAGCTCAGATTCACAGCCTGAGGTTACAAGGCTTCCCGCCAAGTTTTCACCTATATCAAATCATTCAGCAGGCTTAACCATGCTCGCTTTACCCCAAGGAAAATACTAACATGATTTAACTGCAGCTAAGAATTCCAGTAGGTACTTACTAAATGTGACATAACGTTTTCCATGCAGGGAGAAAAGGAAATCATTTTGCTAATCTATGCCTCACTCCAAACAATCACATTTCAGAGCTTGATCCCCCAATAAAGCAAGAACAGCTTAATTAACTTTAAATTTATTTGGTATAAAAGATCTATTTATGGGAAATGCAAAAATGTATAGATGCAAGAGCTTTAAAAAAGTACATCAAAAATGTTAAACAGCTTTTTAAAAATAAAATCATTTTAATACTTAGCTCTTTATTATTTAAGTCAATTTCAGTGACATGATATGGGCAAAGGGAAAACTAATAATGTGGAGAGAAGGGGGAAATTCACTATGCAAACAATAGAAGAGTGAATGTCTCCCAGAGAAGAACTACATGAAAGGGGATGGAGTCTGGAAGAGAAAGTAATCCCTGGCCAGACCTGTGGGACTGCAGGCAGCGTGATTATAACCCTGTCTGTAGTTTGCCTGTGATCTCTTGCCAAAGGCAGATAATTTAGCAAGGGCAAAAATACGGGAATGACTTACCTTATAACTGATGTGGCAGGAAAATCACTTTATAGTACTTTTTGCAGGCAATGGGATAGTAAAAACAATTGCCCAGGGTTTACAATGAAAAGGTAACACTATTCATAATGAAAATCTAGTCCAGAAAGCTAAGGAGCTAAGAACACAGAATTTAAATGAAGAAAATCAGGGGCAAAAAAACAGGTTATTGTCAAAGTGTATTAACTTAGAAATTCACAGGCAAATATTTCTGTTTAAAAGACAAATTTAGGAGTTGATGCTTCTACCAGGATAGCTTAGCAAATTGTGACCCCAAAGTGAGCCTTGCAGCAGTTGAAAGACTGATATTGCATGTTTCTACACAAGTGTTGGGTATGGGGGTAGGGGAACAGGTGGCTATGATCAATTTGACTGCCTCTTTGGGAGGATGGTGTAAACCATGTTTTAAGCTAAAGGATAAACCATATGAGTAGTTTTAAGGAGGTGTTTAATGCTCCAGGTTGTTAGATGGGATATTTTACCAGTAGAAATGGGCTTAAATATAAATGTCCCTAGTAATGTAAAATGCTTCAAAAATAGCTATGGATAGGCAAAACTGAAGAATTTACTGTTAAACTTCCCAACCCTACAGAACCATGATCTGCAATAGCGATGGACAAAAGGAAGGACAAATGGAAGAAGTTCTCATTGGGATTTTAGGAGTTGATTCTATACTATAAAGAGTTTCTCTAATTGAGATATTAGTATATTCTTTATAATAGATCAGGAGAATTCAGAGCTGCCAATATTTCTCCAATATCCAATCCATTCTCTCCTTCTTCCCTTCCAGTAGAATCTCATTAGTAGTGAGGTATCACACTGGGAACATACATGTGATTTATCAACTCTCAGAAATTTCCACTAATCTGCTCAAAAAACACTACTCAACATTTTAGGTAAATCAAATAATTAAGAATTTAATCCAAGTCCTTCTAATATGTTTGCCTTTTAAATAATCATATCCAGAAAAAATTAAATTACACTCAAATATTCAAAAATAGCCATGGATAGAAAAATCAGAAAAGTTTACCGTTAGAGTTTCCAACCCCATTGAATCATGTTCTGCAGTGGAGCTAGACGGAAGAAAGGAAAAATGGATACAATTTCTGTTAGAATTTAAGAGTATTTTAACGATTTAAGAA
The DNA here is from genome assembly GCF_001604975.1 of Cebus imitator. Classification (NCBI taxonomy): domain Eukaryota; kingdom Metazoa; phylum Chordata; class Mammalia; order Primates; family Cebidae; genus Cebus; species Cebus imitator. The sequence goes on from NW_016107324.1 coordinate 2,608,828, forward strand.
CTTCTATTAAGACTTTATATAAAATAATACGATAAAAGAAAAATACATATAATTTTAAAGTGATTAAATGGATCCTTTTTTATTTTCCAAGTAACTGTTTTCAGGATCATGTCTCTAAAAATAAGAAAGGAAAATGGAGGCAACCCCAAATCACCATTCCAAGTATCTGATAGGCTCTGTGTTTTCAAAATGCAAATAAGAAACTATATGGCCTTGGTTGAATTTGCTTCATCATAGTTACTATACTCACTAAGATGTTTATGAGGACTAAGAGGAAGAAAAAAAGATGTAGAACAGAGGCACTATTACTGCCTTGCTCCTCCTCTTCTTACCTCATAAAAGCAACTTTCAAAGATGACAAAAAGCTAATTCAGCTCTTTAATGGTGACTATAATGGTAATATGCAGTGGAATTTTCTCTTTCAAGAATGGATTGTGCTTGGACATCAGCAAGACAGCAAAGTAGAAAGCCTTAGACCCTTCTCCTCACAAACATATGTATTCCGCAATAATTCACAGACAAATTCCCTTGGTGAGAAATCTGGAAATGAATTGAAAGGCTCTTGCAACCCAGATAAATGTGAAACCAAACTCATTGAAGTTGATAGGTAGATTCAACATACCCTCTCACCAGAATCCCTACCCCTGGCACTGTGCCATACTATTAGGAAGAGATCCCTCAGCTCCCAGGTTTTCTGAGGAAAGGCAGGGGTTTTTTCACACATCTAGTGCCCCAACTTTTCTGAGGGGGCTCCCAGAGGACTGGCTTCTCCCTTGCCAACCTTGGAGCTCTGGCAGGTCTGGCGCAATCTGGATACCTGGGGAGAATAGGGATCATGGTTTGTATTGGTAAAGGCCAAAGATCCTCCCCCATGCTTAGCCCAGAGGGAAAAAATTTTTAAATCCCAGCTCTCAGCTCCTCCCTGGGGAGGGAAAGACTTGATCCATGCATCCCACTGCCCCAATTTCTCCAGGGCTGCATGAAGAACTGGCATTTTTTCATCAATTCTGGAACTTTGATAGGTTTGGCATAGTCTAGCTGCCTAGAAAAGAGACATTGGTTTTGACAGACAGACACCATAACTCTACCCAAACTCCAATCCACAATTCAGCATAGAGAAAGTGGACAAAAATCACAGCTGCCTACTTCTCCCTGGGGAGGGAAAGAGTTGGAAGAAGACCCCAGAATCTTTGGCCAGGCAGGCCGGTCGTGTTCTGTTCCTGTGCAGGACCTGTCAGTGAAGATGAAGAGGTGCCTGCTTTGTCTAATGCATAGGTAACAACACAGAGATGCAAGGAAGATGAAGAATCAGGTAAAGATATTTCAAACAAAGGAACAAGATAAATTTACAGAAAACAACTCTAATGAAATGGTTTTATATAATTTACACGACAGAGAATTCAAAATAACTGTCATAAACGTGCTCACCAAGGTCAAGGAAACAAACAATGCATGAACTAAGTGATAATTTCAACAAGACAATAGAAGATATTTTAAAATGCCAAAATGAAATCATGGAGTTGAAAAACATAAAAAATGTAAATTTAAAATTCACTAGGGAAATTCAATAGCAGAAAAAAGAACTAATTAAAAGATAGGTCATTGGAAATAGTTTAGTCAGAGAAACAAAAAAAAGTGAAGAAAGTTTAAGGGACTTATGGGTTCATCAAGTGAACCAATAACACATCAGGGAGTCTCAGAAGCAGAGAAGGAAGAGAAATAACCAGAAAGAATATTCAAAGAAACAATAACTAAAAACTTCCCAAATCTGAGTAAGGAAATGGACATCCAGATTCAAGAAGCTCAAAGAAAACCAAATAAAATGAAACCAAATAAATGCTCATGAGGTACATCGTAATTAATTTTCCAAGGTCAGGGTTGGAGGGGAGGATCCAAGATGGCCGAATAGGAACAGCTTTGGAGTTCAGTTCCCAGAAAAAACAATGCAGAGGGTAAGTGCCCACTGCATTTCCAAACAAATTTTTGCTGCCCACAGACCAGGAGATTCCCAGGCCGAAAAGTGCCCCAAGTTTTCAGCATGGCAGTTTCAGCTTGTGCCAGGTTGGCACACAGAAACTCACACAAATCTGGGCGGCTATTTCAACTGGCGCCTGGAATGCCTGGGAGACAGAGCCACCCATTCAACTGAAAGGGAGGGAGGAGATACAAGGAGCCAGACAATCTGGCTTAGCTAGTACCACCCCCACAAACAAGCAATCAGAAACGCTCTGGATTGAAAGTTTCACAGCAAGCACAGCTGGACCCAGGACGGTCTACCTCAGTGGGAGTGAAGGGTGACCACCACTACCAAGGCAGTCTGTCACTACTGAGGCAGTTCACACAGCAGCTGGGCAGAGCCTGCAGCAGCTCATCAACACCTCTGCTGGCAGACTCTGACTAGACTACTCTCTGCGGGGCTGGGCATCTATGAAAAAGAGCAGCATCATGACAGGAACTTATAAATAAAGCCAACCTTCCTAGGATGGAGCACCTGGGAAAAGAGGCAGTTATGAGTTCCACTGCAGCAGACTTAAAAGTACCTGCCCAGCAGCTCTGCATGGAACAACAGAGCTCCCAGCACAGCACTTGAGCTCCTATAAGGGATGGACTGTCTCCTCAAGTAGCTTCCTGACCCCCATATGCCCAAAGAGACACCTCATAAAGGAAATCTCAAGCCAACATCTGGTAGGTACCCTTCTGGGATGAAGATAACAGAAAAAGAAGCTGGCAGCAACCCTACTGTTCTGTAGCTCCTGCAGGTGATCCCCAGGCAAACGGGATCTAGAGTGGACCTCCAGCAGTCCTGCAGCAGAGGGGCTTGACTGTTAGAAGTAAAACTAAGAAGCAGAAAGAAATAACTTCATCATCAACAAAAAGGACATCCACTCAGAGACCCCATCCGAAAGTCACCAACTACAAAGATCACAGGTAGATAAAGCCACTAAAATGGGAAGAAACCAGTGCAAAAAGGACGAAAACACCAAAAACCAGAACACCTCTCCTCCTCCAAAGGATCACAACTCCTCACCAGCTAGGGATCAAAGATGGATGGAGAATGAATCTGATGAATAGACAGAAACAGGCTTCAGAAGGTGGGTAATAACAAACTTCCCAGAGCTAAAAGAACATGTGCTAACCCAATGCAAAGAAACTAAGAACCTAGAAAAAAGGTTAGATGAGATGCTAGCTAGAATAAACAGCTTAGAGAAGAATATAAACTACTTGATGGAGCTGAAAAACACAATATGAGAACTTTGCAAAGCATACATGAGTTTCAACAGCCGAATTAACCAAGCAGAAAAAAAGGATATCAGAGATTGAAGATCAACTCAATGAAATAAAATGAGAAGGCAGGAATAGAGAAAAAAAAGAGTGAAAAGAAACAAACAAGCCTCCAAGAAATATGGGATTATGTGAAAAGACCTAATCTACTTTTGATAGCTGCACCTGAATGTGATGGAGAGAATGAATCCAAGCTGGAAAACACTCTTCAGGATATTATCCAGGAGAACTTCCCCAACCTAGCAAGCCAGGCCAACATTGAAGTCCAGGAAATACAGAGAACACCACAAAAATATTCCTCAAGAAGAGCAACACCAAGGCACATAATTGTCAGATTCACCAGGGTTGAAATGAAGGAAAAAATGCTAAGGGCAGCCAGAAAGAAAGGTCGGGTAACCCACAAAGGGAAGCTCATCAGACTCACAGCGGATCTCTCCACAGAAACCCTACAAGACGGAAGATAGTGGGGCCAATATTCAACATCCTTCAAGAAAAGAACTTTTGCCGGGCGTGGTGGCTCACACCTGTAATCCCAGCACTTTTGGAGGCCGAGGCAGGTGGATTACCTGAGGTCAACAGTTCGAGACCAGTCTGACCAAGATGGTGAAACCCCATCTCAAAAAAAAGAAAAAGAAAAAGAAAAGAACTTTCAACCTACAGTTTCATATCCAGCCAAACTAAGCTTCATAAATGAAGGAGAAAGAAAATCCTTTATGGACACGCAATTGCCGAGAGATTTTGTCACCACCAGGCCTGCCTTACAAGAGCTCCTGAAAGAAGCACTAAACAAGGAAAGTAACAACTAGCCACTCCAATAATGTACCAAATAGTAAAGACCATTGACACAATGAAAAAATGTGTCAACTAGTGGGCAAAACATCCAGCTAGCATCAAAATGGTAGGATCAAATTCACACATAACAATATTAACCTTAAATGTAAATAGGCTAAATGTCCCAATCAAAAGACACAGACTGGCAAATCAGATAAAATGTCAAGACCCATTGGTGTGCTGTATCCAGAAAACCCATCTCACATGCAAGGACACACACAGGCTCAAAATAAAGGGATGATGAATATCTATCAAGCAAATGGAGGACAAAAAAAGTAGGATTTGCAATTCTACTCTCTAATAAAATGGACTTTAAACCAACAAAGATCAAAAGAGACAACGTAGGGCATTACATAATAGTAAAAGGATCAATGCATCAAGAAGAGCTAACGATCCTAAATGTATATGCACCCAATACGGGATCACACAGGTACATAAAGCAAATTCTTAATGACCTACAATGAGACTTAGACTCCCACACAATAATAGTGGGAGACTTTAACACTCCACTGTCAATATTAGACAGATCAACGAGACAGAAAATTAGCAAGGATATCCAGGACTTGAATTAAGACCTGAACCAAGTGGATCTAGTAGACAGCTACAGATATCTCCACCCCAAATCCACAGAATATGCATTCCCCTCAGCACCACATTGCACCTACTCTAAAATTGACCACATAATTGGAAGTAAATCACTCCTCAGCAAATGCAAAATAACAGAAATCACAAAAAACAGTCTCTCAGACCACAGGGCAATCAAATTAGAACTCAGAATTTAAAAACTAACTCAGAACTGCACAGCTTCATGGAAACTGAATAACTGGCTCCTGAATGTCGAATGGATAAACAATGAAATGAAGGCAGAAATAAGGATGTTCTTTGAAACCAACAGGGATGAGACACAACATACCAGAATCTCTGGACACATTTAAAGTAGTGTCTAGATGGAAATTTATAGCAAGAAATGCCCACATGAGAAGTGAGAAAAAATCTAAAATTGATGCCCTATCGTCAAAATTCAAAGAACTAGAGGAGCAAGATCAAAAAATCTCAAAAGCTAGCAGAAGACAAGAAATAACTAAGATAAGAGCAGAACTGAAGGAGATAGAGACACAAAAAACCCTTCAAAAAAACCAATAAATCCAGGAGCTGGTTTTTTTGAAAAGATCAACAAAATAGATAGACCACTAGCCAGATTAATAAAAAAGAAAAGGGAGAAGAATCAAATAGATGCAATAAAAAACGTAAAGGGGATATCACCACTGATTCCACAGAAATACAAACTACAATCAGAGATTACTACAAACAACTTTATGCACATAAACCAGTAAACCTGGAAGAAATGGATAAATTCCTGGACACTTGCACCCTCCCAAGCCTAACCAGGAAGGAGTTGAAACTTTGAATAGACCAATAACAAGGGCTGAAGTTGAGGCAGCAATTAAGAGCCTAACAACCAAAAAAAGTCCAGGTCCAGATGGGTTCACAGCTGAATTCTACCAGATGTACAAAGAGGAGCTGGTACCATTCCTTCTGAAACTATTCCGAACAATGCAAAAAGAGGGAATCCTTCCCAAACCATTTTATAAGACCAACATCATCCTGATAACAAAACCTGGCAGAGACTCAACAAAAAAAGAAGACTTCAGGCCAATATCCATGATGAACACAGATGCAAAAATCTTCAATAAAATACTGGCAAACCAATTGCAACAGCACACCAAAGAGCTTATCCATTACAATCAAGTAGGCTTCATTCCAGGGATGCAAGGCTGGTTCAACATATGCAAGTCTGTAAATGTAATCCACCACATAAGCAGAACAAAAGACAAAAACCACATGATTATCTCAATAGATGCAGAGCAGGCCTTTGACAAAATTAAACAGCGCTTTATGCTAAAAACCCTCAATAAACTAGGTATCAAAGGAGCATATCTCAAAACAATAAAAGCTATTTACAACAAACCTACAGCCAATATCATATTGAATGAGTAAAAACTGGAAGCATTCCCTTTGAAATTTGGCACTAGACAAGGATGCCCTCTCTCACCACTCCTATTCAATATAGTACTGGAAGTTCTATCCAGAGCAATTAAGCAAGAAAAAAAAAGGTATTCAGTTAGGAAAAGAGGAAGTCAAATTATCTCTATTTGCTGGTGACATGATTGTATATTTAGAAGACCCTATCATCTCAACCCAAAATCTCTTTAAACTAATAAGCAACTTCAGCAAAGTCTCAGGATACAAAATCAATGTGCAGAAACCACAAGCATTTCTATACACCAGTAACAGACTAACAGAGAGCCAAATCATGAGCGAACTCCCATTCACAATTGCTACAAAGAGAATAAAATACCTAGGAATACAACTAACAAAGGATGTAAAGGACCTCTTCAAGGAGAACTACAAACCACTGCTCAACGAAATAAGAGAGGACACAAACAGATGGAGAAACATTCCATGTTCATGGTCAGGAAGAATCAATATCATGAAAATGGCCATATTGCCCAAAGTAATTTATAGATTCAACACTATCCCCATCAAGCTACCAATGACCTTCTTCGCAGAACTGGAAAAAACCACCTTAAACTTTATATGGAACCAAAAGCAAAAAGAACAAAGCTGGAGGCATCATGTTACCTGATTTCAAACAATACTACAAGGCTACAGTCATCAAAACAGCATGGTACTGGTACCAAAACAGAGATATAGACCGATGGAACAGAACAGAGGCCCTGGAGGCAACACCACACATCTACAATCATCTGATCTTTGACAAACCTGACAAAAACAAGCAATGGGGAAACGATTCCCTGTTTAATAAATGGTGTTGGGAAAACTGGCTAGCAGTGTGCAGAAAGCAGAAACTGGACCCCTTCCTGACACCTTATGCTAAAATTAACTCCAGATGAATTAAAGATTTAAACATAAGACCTAACACCATAAAAATCCTAGAAGAAAACCTAGGCAAAACTATTCAGGACATAGGCATAGGCAAGGACTTCATGACTAAAACACCAAAAGCATTGCAACAAAAGCCAAAATAGACAAATGGGACCTAATTAAACTCCAGAGCTTCTGTACAGCAAAAGAAACAATCATTAAAGTGAACTAGCAACCAACAGAAAGGGAAAAAAATTTTGCAATCTACCCATCTGACAAAGGGCTAATATCCAGAATCGACAAAGAACTAAAACAGATTTACAAGAAAAAACAAACACATCCAAAAGTGGGAGAAGGATATGAACAGAAACCTTTCAAAAGAAGACAAATATGAGGTCAACAAACATAAGTAAAATGCTCATCATCACTGATTATTAGAGAAATGCAAATAAAAAACACCTCACACCAGTTAGAATGGCAATCATTAAAAAATCTGGAGACAACAGATGTTGGAGAGGATGTGGAGAAATAGGAATATTTTTACACTGTTGGTGGGAGCGTAAACTAGTTCAAACATTGTGGAAGACAGCGTGGCGCTTCCTCAAGGACCTAGACATAGAAATTCCATTTGACCCAGCAATCCCATTACTGGGTATATACCCAAAGGATTATAAATCATTCTATTATAAAGACACATGCACACGTATGTTCATAGCGGCACTGTTTACAATAGCAAAGACCTGGAACCAACCTAAATGCCCATTGGCAATAGACTGGACAAGGAAAATGTGGTACATATACACCATGGAATACTCTGCAGCCATAAAAAATGATGAGTTTGTGTACTTTGTAGGGACACGGATGAATCTGGAAACCATAATTCTCAGCAAACTGACACAAGAACAGAAAATCAAACACCGCATGTTCTCACTCATAGGTGGGTGGTGAACAATGAAAACACATGGACACAGGGAGGAGAGCATCATACACTGGGGTCTGTTGTTGGGGGCCAAGGGAGGGACAGCAGTGGAGTAGGGAGTTCGGGGAGGGATAACAAGGGGAGAAATGCCAGATGTAGGTGACAGTGGGATGGAGGCAGCAAACCACATTGCCATGTGTGTACCTATGCAACAATCCTGCATGATCTACACATGTACCACACAACCGAAAGTACAATAAAAAAAAAAGTTTTTTAATTTTCTAAAGTCAAACATAGACAGAAATTTAAAGCACAAAGATGAAA